>NC_056726.1:801903902-802101402 GCF_019279795.1 Protopterus annectens
TTAAGGACCTGCTCCCAAGTGATTGTTGGGGGGGCTATGTTTAATGGTATTTCCTGAAGGAGGTCAGGGATAGGTGAGGGGGGAAAAGGAGCTGAATTTCTTGACTAGTAGATTTGCTGACTCTTCTGGTTCTGTACAGTTGACTCCATTTATAATTTGTTCTGCACATTGTTGTGTGCTGCCTTTAAGTTTTCAGACATAGCTAAAGAAAGTTGTGTAATTGTCCTTGGCCCGGGAGGCTATTTTTAACTCAAAATTAGCTTTGGTAAACTTGAATAGCCCTCTCAGTTGTTTGCTTGATTTGATTAGATAGTTTTTTATCCTACTGGGTGTTACATTTCTTAACTTTTAATATGATTTTCTTCCTTTTATTGTAACATCTCTTGATGTTGAGATTCCACCAGGTGAGTTTTTTTTTAGTTTGTCCTGAATTTATTTCTAGATATCTAGTAGACATAGCTATCTCTCTGCATCCATTAACAGGACTGCACAGTATGGCTGTGAACAATTCCACACTGGTTGCTGTCTTCTCAGTGTTGGGGGGCTTGCAGTTTTGCCAGATTATCACTTAAAAATATGAAGTTTGATTTAGAATAGTTTCTTACTGCTACAGGGTTAGCAGTGGTCATGAGTTTTATTTTTATTTCAAACGAGACAGCTTTATGATCTGACTTGACCAGTGAGGACATTACATCAGTATTTGTGTTTGTGAGTGTGTGCGTGTGTGTGTGTGTGTGTGTGTGTGTGAGTGTGTGTGTGTGTGTGTGTGTGTGTGTGTGTGTGTGTGTGTGTGTGTGTGAGAGAGTGTGTGTGTGTGTGTGTGTGTGTGTGTGTGTGTGTGTGTGTGTGTGTGTGTGTGTGTGTGTGTGTGTGTGTGTGTGTGTGTGTCTCTGTTTGTCTGTGTAAAGAATTCACCCATGTTGCGAGGATCAAATCTATTATGTTTGTGCCCAGGGTCATAGTGAGGGACCTATAACTTGCAAAAAAGTGGTAAGAGGTTTTTCCTATGGCGAATTGGACATGGAGAAGTTAAAGGGCATTTTTCTATTTGATCAGCATCGAGTTATATTTATTTTTGATGTAAACTGAGACACCTTGACCTTTAATCTATACTGTTATTTTGAAAGTGTGCATTCAGGGCTGCTGAGGACATTTGTTGTGTGTACTTCATCTAGGAGGTCTTTGGGGTTTAGGATGGTTACATTTAAGTGCCTCAGCATATGTGGGTTGATATGTCTGCTTTGAATTGTGCATGATGGGTGCAGCAAAACAGGTTTATGGAAATTAATATTTTATAACTGAAACCTAAGGAAAATGAATGTGGTTAATGTCCAGTAGTTAATAATAATATAGTCCTATGTTTGACTTATTAATGTTTACATATCAAATCTATTTTATATGCATTTTATTTTATCATATTTAAATAACAATTTATTTGAAAATCTCATCTGTGAAATATTTTTCTTAAAGCTGCTGGCTGGCCAAAATCTCTTTTATTAAAACATGCAGTTTAAAGTAGCTTTTATAAATGATAAGGAGAGATGAAGCTGCCAGCTTTATGAAGCATTGCAGTTTGAATCATATAGAGAGTTCTCCATGGAGTATATGGTTACATGTGCTGCCTTATCCCGTAAGCCATGTTTTACACCTGTGCGTATAGTTTTGTCTCCTTCACAGCATTGCTTCTGTATTTCCTAAAAAAAAAAAAAAAAAGGATATAGAAATAATTATTATCACTGACCAAATCAAAAGATAACTTCTACAATAGCACTTAAGTTAAGAATAAACATAAAAAAATTTAACTTGTCTCCTGAAAATAAGTTTATTACTGGAAACTAAAGGTCATAATTAACATAAATTGCCAGCTATACTGAAAGCTGTATAAATGTGTTCTGAATTTAAGTATGAAATAAACTGTATCCCAGCAAATGTACTTAATTACAGTGTTATGTGAAACTGAATGATCATATCAGCTAGAATCTTACAAATGTTCTTATTTTACAAAATGAAGAATATATTTGGCGCAGTCCAGCATACTGGCTTGACTGCTTCTTTAAAGGCTTTTGTGTCATTCAGCATTTTCCACCATGCTAAAGCATTTTATTTTTCAGAGATATTTACACATTTCTGATGATGCGTTGAAAATAAACTATGTTTGCAAATATTTTTGTGGACTAGAGTCTTTCAGTTTGGATCCTCTAATACATGTGCTTGGAAATGTATCTGTGTGCCTCAGATGAGAGTGAATTAATAGACTGGCTGTCAGAAAAGAGGGTACAGTACAAGATCTCAAGTTAAATGCAGCTTTTATAAAGAGGGTGTGCTGGATGCAAGCAGTCAGTAGAACTGTAATTAATATGAAATGTAATAAAAAAAATCAGGTGCAGTTAGCAAGCCAGAAATAATGATATGCATTGAATAAAGAGCAAACATGATAGTAAATTAGTGCATACTTAGAATAAAATTCCTCAATGTAGCAAGTCTGTTGTGCATCCCCGGTGGAACTGCAAATCATTTCAATCACACGCATGCACACACATGCACACAAACACACACACATACACACACACACACACACACACACACACACACACACACACACACGCGCACAAGTGCATACACGCTGCCACACACGCGCACACACGCACACACGCACACACACACACGCGCGCACACGTGTTTTTAGGGAAAGAGTCTAACTCCAGTAGGTCTGTGCTTTATCATACCACATATTTTATGTGCTCATAATGATTATATGATTCGTGTAGGAAAAAACTCAATCCCAAAATACTGTCAAAGCAGTAGGAAAACTTCAGGAAAGGAGCACCCTGTTCCACAAAACACAACTATGACGTTTCACTAAGTTTCATGTGGACTCATGCAAAATTACATTTGTGTTACCTTTATATACACCCAAAACATAGAACTGATATTGATCATTTATGGCTCCTGTGGCCAGTATGAGGTAGCATCACTGTCTAATATAAGAAGGAGAATGACTCTAATCCATATGTCTTCTCTAAACCCCATGCTCTGCTTAGTCCAGTCACATCATATTATTTCAGTCTGATTGGTTAAAAGGGCTGAATATTCCAACAGTGCTCTTATTTAGCTGATAAAGAAAGGGACCACTGGGGTGGTGCTACTTTCCACAGCCCTCAATATGGCAGTAATGGATTTGTTAGATTGCATGCATAGCTGACTGATATCTGTCAAACCATAACTGTGTATCAGTACTGGTTCCCAAGGTACATTATATACTGACTGTACTTAAAGAAGCATCTTTCAAGCCATATGCAGTGTTAACCCTGTTCATGTTAGCAGGCATGTAAACTGAATTTTTAATGTTTAGTACCACATTACTCAATATAATCATGCTGAAAAATAAGTCGTCACATCCTTGTTCTTGATAAATTTTGCTAATTTTACATCATCTGCATATTTACAGAACACAGCAGACTCATCAAGCTTTAGATCAGATATATAAAAATCAAATAAGAATGTGTCCAGGCAAAAACCTGGTAGCAAACATACTTAGATTTCATGATACCACAAAAAAACAGTAAATAAATAAATAAATAAATAAATAAATACATAAATAAATAAATATAACAACAAAAAAGACAGTAAATCCAATCAGTAATTATTTACTACTCAAAAACAGTCCAAAACTAACTCTAGCACCTTGGCTTAATAGCCTTCAAGGAGTAAAGAGATGCATTTCATCATCCCTTAGATAACACAATAAAAACACCTGACTAATCCAATTAAATAATTAAAACTAAATTAGGAACTTCCAGTTACAGTCCGCATTCAGAGCAGCAGGGGTCAGGATACCATATTTCAAAATAAACACAGTTTCTTTGTATAAAACCTTATTTTAATAAATAAACAATTATGCACAAGTATTTTTTTTCCAAAATAGTACCCCTTAATCCCCTTGGGTCAGCATTATGATATATTTTAAAATGTATAGCCAAAGGGCTCTCAAGCTTAACATTTTTATACCCTTAACGTGTTCTTGCAGTCTTAGCTGGAAAGTCGTATTACTTTCCCTTATATAAAAGAAAAAATCACAAGAACACCTTAATGCATACACAATTCCTCCAGTATTACAATAATGTTTCCCATTAGGTTTGAAAGTTAAACCATTCATTTTATCAAAATATTTACAACATACTTACAACTTGAACAATTACCATAAGCAATAGTTCCCATGGGTTCTCTCAAGGTATTATTTAGTACTATAAATCTACATTTTACATGCATATCCTTGATATTAAATCCCATTTTGAATGATACCAAACGTGCATCAAAGAAGACATTAACAGATTCTCTAAACTTAAGCAAAAATTCCCAGTAACATTTTATAATGTCGATCAGTTGTTCACTAAATACATCATATGTAATAACAAATTATACTTTCAGCGAGTAGCCTTCTCATTAACAATCAACATGTTACTGCCATCTTTATTTACCATTACATCCGTTCTTTGTTCATCTAAATTCAACCTATTCAATGACCTTTTCAGCATTTCTTTATCATACTCTCTCTCTCCAAGAACATGATGATAGTCTTAAGTACTTCCATCTGTAAATCTGTGTTATCATTATATAGCCTGTGGATATGCAATAACTCACCATAGGAAAATGCTTTAAGTAAATGAGGGGGTGGCAACTATGTCCATCTAAAAATTGACTACCATCCTCAGATTTTCTATGGACTTTTGTTTTCACCTTGCCATCAAGTAAAGCCTCTAATTGCTTATCCAGAAATGCAATGGTCTTCCCATATTGAAGTCCATCGAATTTAAGACCAAATCTATTATCCAGTAACTTCTGTATAAAATCTAAAATAAATTCATAATCCCCTACATACAAAAAATAAGTCATCAATACATCTATAATATTTTAATGCATATTTTGCATAAAATTGTGTCTATATAAATATTCTATATTATATAAACCAACAAATTAGCATACATGGTGCCAAAAGGTGCCCCTGTGGCCATTTCCTATAAATGATGATAAATTGCTTTATTAGATTCAAAATAATTATGTATTAAACAGAAATGAACTAACTCTATTATATAATGAGCTGCTGGACTATCTCTCAGAAAATATTTTAGAGGTTCAATTCCAAAGCTATGCTGAATACTAGTATACAAGCTTTTTACATCCACTGTAATTCAGTACATATCACTTGTCCATTGTAAATCAGAAACCTTTTCTAAAAAATTAAATGTGTCCTTAATATGGGAGGATAACTTCATGCAAAAATAGTTACATGCAGAAACAATGGGGTGTCCAGGGGGTTATAGAAATCTTTATGGATCTTTGGTAAGCGGTATAATGTAGCCATAACACACTCTTCACTGCTAAAGTTCTTTTCAACATCATTTTTAGATAACTATCTCAACTATAACCCATGTTAAGCAACTCCTGGAAATTTACCAAAGCTTTTTTATACTCGAATACATTTACTATTTCTTACACAATTTCATAATTTAAATTATCATAACACATTTTAAATACTGTGTATAATGCATCACCACAATTTTATTCCCTTTGTCTGAAGGCTTGAATACTAATTTCTGCTGCCTACTAAGATACTATAGAGCCTTCCACTCCTCCTTATTCAACTTATATTAAATCTTGTTTTTATTTTTAGCTAAACTCTAAAAAAAGCTGATTGAATGGCAAAATTAACCATTGCAGAAAATGTTTGAACTCCTTATGAGAAAAAGTAGGTATAAAACCATTTTACCTACTATATTACTTGTATGTAGCAGGCAACAGGCATTGTATTCACCATCTTCTATATTAGAGGTGCGTGATTAAAAGCTTTCATCGATACTTTCAACTGTCTCAAATGTGGAATCTAATACATTATCTCTAGAGTATTATTACACTTTTCAGAACTGGGAAACAATTATCAAATGTAAATTTCTAACTAAATGAAAGATATCACTTTTAAGCATATACAATCTATGCAGTACAGTTGGAATACATTTTGATCAACAATTAAGCATAGAAAGCTGAGCATTATTAAATGTATAACCCAAGAGGTTTACTACAAAGCCAAAATGTCCCACAACACCAGACTAGTCCCTTTTGGTATTATTCACAAAAGAACTAAAGGTCACAAAATCAATACCATTTTCTTTTCTTGTAGAGCTGTTGAAATTGTCTCTCTCTATCTGTCTGTTCGTATTTAGATTCCACCTTTTAAAATAAATACTTACAGTCTCAAACTTTCATTCACTGCCTTTACTGAAGAGGCAATATTAACAGATAGACACAAGTATTCTATTCCATGCAGTGTCGTCAACAACACCAAAACTTAAGTTAGGTTAATGAAAATTCCATTACTCTCCTGACTCTACAGCTTTGCAAACTTGATCAGCAAAACAAAACAAGTTAAATGTGGTTAATAATCTGTTTCTTCATGAAAACAATGTTTCATTCATAGCAGTCAATAACATGTGTTAGTCTTTAATCATGAGTAGAACCCAAGCAGAGCCCAGAGAGTCTGTCTGCTGGAAATGTACTGTTGGTAATTCTATCCTCTAATGTTATTTCTGCTTTATCAATAACTTGTTTTATGCAATTATACTATATAGCACATGGAGGGGTTCTGATTATGCTTCAAAAGTAGGAAAAATAACCATGATATAGTCATTTTCATACATAAAAACGTAGGCATATCATAGAGGATTATGTATGATTCTCCTGTCATTACCAACTTATGTGTTCAAGACATGGATGTCAGGAAATTCACCTCGAGGTGTGAAACTTAACATCAATTAGTTAAGAAATATCTCTTCTATGTAGTCTGTTTTTGAATTTATTATACATTTATAACCTCTTTCTCTTAAATCAGATGGTATTTTAAGTACTGCATATCAGCTTTGTACATCTGTCACCAAAAGGATTTAAGGATACAAAAAACTCCTTTTGCCAGACAAAAAAACTACTACCAGAACCTCTAATTTAAACACCAAAACAATCCCCAAAGGTTTTGGGCAGCTATTAACCGACTTCTTCATCCAGGACAATCTACTACCCCAACCCCATCAAACTACACCCATAAATCCCCTGAAACTATTGCCACTGCCTTTAATAACTTTTTCACCGAAACTATTCAGTCCTTAGCTAACCAACTTACTCCCACGCAGTCTAACTCTACCACTAACACACCCACTTCTCATCCCCCCTTTAATTTCCAACCTGTCGCTACCACTTTTATCTGATCCCTTATCAAAAAACTAAAACCAACCACCCTTTCTGCTGACCTCCTTCCTGCAGAGTACCTACAAAAAGCTGCCAATGCCATAGCATTCCCCATCTCTATCCTAATCAATAGAACACTAACTGATGGAACTATCCCCTCAATCTGGAAAATATCCCATGTTATCCCACTTCACAAAGGTGGATGTTCAACAGAGCTATCCAACTACAGCCCAATTGCCATTCTCTCACCACTAGCCAAATGAATGGAGAAGTATGTTCATAAGCAGCTTATGGAATATCTCATTCCGAACGGTCTGCTTGCCAAATCTCAGCATGGCTTTAGGCCACATCACAGCACCACCTCTGCCCTCCTTTCTTTTACAAATACCATATTCCAAAATAGGAACAACAACAGGCTATCTTCAGCCCTATTTCTAGACCTGCCGAAGGCCTTTGATTTGGTCAACCACAAATTACTCATCCATTCCCTAAAATCCATCTCCCTAGATAACCATGCTATTCAGTGGTTCCTATCCTATCTGAATGGCAGACAACAGGCTGTATTATGGCAGGGCAAACTGGCCACCCTGCTACCTCTCACACTTGGTGTCCCTCAGGGCTCTATTCTAGGTCCTCACCCTTGGTGTTCCTCAGGGCTCTATTCTAGGTCCTCACCCTTGGTGTCCCTCAGGGCTCTATTCTAGGTCCTCACCCTTGGTGTCCCTCAGAGCTCTATTCTAGGTCCTCACCCTTGGTGTCCCTCAGGGCTCTAGTCTAGGTTCTCACCCTTGGTGTCCCTCAGGGCTCTATTCTAGGTCCTCACCCTTCGGTTCCTCAGGGCTCTATTCTAGGTCCTCACCCTTGGTGCCCCTCAGGGCTCTATTCTAGGTCCTCACCCTAAGTGTCCCTCAGGGCTCTATTCTAGGTCCTCACCCTTGGTGTCCCTCAGGGCTCTATTCTAGGTCCTCACCCTTGGTGTCCCTCAGGGCTCTATTCTAGGTCCTCACCCTTGGTGTTCCTCAGGGCTCTATTCTAGGTCCTCACCCTTGGTGTCCCTCAGGGCTCTATTCTAGGTCCTCTACTCTTTTCTATCTTCATCAACAATCTTCATACTGCCATCCCTGATGCAACCGGCATTCAATATGCAGACTATTCTACCCTGATCTGTACAGCCTCCTCCCCTTTAGACCTGCAAACCTTAACCTTAACACAAAACACATTTAACACAGTTAAAAACTGGGTCTCTAATCACTGTCTGTTGTTAAATCCCAACAAAACTAAACTGCTCCTCTTTACCCCAGCAGTAGATCCACCCCATTTGCCTTCTCCGTAACATCCAACAACGTTACCTCTATCTCTCCAGATGACCATACTAAGCTGTTAGGAGTAATAGTGGACAATAATCTCAAATTTGATCTGCATATCAATAAAACTATAAAAACATTAATAAGAAGCTTGGCTCATTATATAGAAGCAAACCTTCTCTAACTCCATTAGCTAGGGCTGCAATCGCCCACTCACACCTACTCTCTACCCTTCTATATCCCTCCCCCATACTCTATAATTTGAGCCAAACTGAACTTAGTAAGCTCTCTCACTGTTACAACCATATTGCCAGATTTAACATAGGCTCAATATATAGCACACATCACTGCCAAAACCTCAGTCTTCTTGGGAGGCTAGAACTGCCTAGCCTACTTCTGTTCAATCAGCTTATAGTAGCACACAGAATTCTGTACCACCCTGAAAATACTCCAGTACTCAAAAATATCATAAAGCCATACAGTAATTCAAGACAACTGTGATCATCCAATAAACTGTTGGTCCAAACCCACAAAGCCATTAACTCAGCCGGCGACTCCCTGTTTGCCAACGTCGTTGGTAAAACTTGGAATTCACTTCCATCTAACCTTACCCTCGAACCTTATTTAAGTCTCCTCAAAAAAAGCCTCAAACAGTATTTTAAAGAGCCTTATTTAAATTAATATTGCATGCATCTCTTGCTCATAATAGCTTGCTGCAACCTGTTGTTTTTGTATACTATTACACACTGTGTATATTTTGAGTACCTACTAGAGGGCTTTGTAAATATGTTTGACTCATATCTGTTAAGTTCTGTCTGTGTTATCTGGAGCTTTTCTCCCCGGGCCTCCGCTGAAAATGGACATATATCCAGTCTGACTATCCCGGTCAATAAATGTAAAATAACATAAATAATAAGAAGGTGTAGGTAAACATTATGCAGGCAGTCTAGCCATCAAACTGGATTTGTTAACATGGGAATGGATTTTATGAACCCTTAGAATACTTTTTTTGAAGAATAATTCATCCAATAGGTAAAATACACAGTGATGGGACCTGTGTCTCCCTATTTTAACTGTGCATTTTTATGTTTTTTTTTTAAAAAAAACATTGTTGACATTGTTGACTAATAGTTTTGAATAGAAATGCATTGACGATATTTTGCTAATCTGGAGGGAAAATAGAGAATGTTTACATTATTTTGTGGTTAATTTGTATATAACGTTTTATAATCTGGGTATACATTTGTTTTGAATTAATTAATTTATTGATAGTTATGTTTATAAAAATAGTAAAGGGCAAGGAACAGTATAAATGAGCTTTTTTTTAAGTAACCACTGCTTAGGTTCATAGATTAGTACTAGACTAATTGCCCTTGTGGACCATTTTAAGCTAGCTAGTTACTCCATGTGAGAATCAAACCATGCACCTTGTGTCTGCAAGGTAAACAACTTAACCATTATACCAACCTCCCACCTGCTGATGTCCAATACGATGTAACAAGTAATAGTATTACTAATAGATGTTCTCAGGAATGCTACAAGAAAGTTATTTAGTAGGAGAAGTTGAGCTGAGGACCTATTTGCACATCCCCATGCTCAGAAAACAGTATTTAACAGCTTTTCATTATGTCCTATGCTGCAGACTCAATGGATATAAGAACATGACTGGAGGCATGCAGGTGTGGACTTCTCCAAGTGTCTATAGTGAAAAATGTTGTGGATTAACTCCAAGCCAGAATAGTTGCTATGTTTTTAACACTAGTATGTATAGTTCATCTAGACTCAGTAGTTTCAGTGCACAGGGAACACATCTTGTGAATCTTGTTATTGGGACTATCCACACTTCTACCACATATCCGGTATATTTATCAACTTGTATGTACTAGTGCCATTATATTGGTAAAACCAGAGTTTTTAAAGAAGAATATACATAATACCAATCTACTCTGGGTCAGCAAGTGGGAATAACAACATGCCAGTGGTTAAGTTGTCTGGAGTTCAAAGGGGTACCAAATTATCACTGGAGTTTGTATCCTGTTAGTGAATGGAAGACAGGCCACTGCTAAGAGAGACACAACCTCTGACATAACCATTATGAAGCCTGCAATGGTTAAAGAGGAGCAGCACTTGTTTGGGCAGTCTACACCCGTTAGAGCATTAGGATGGACCTAATTCCAAATACCTTTGGCTAGGGTTCACCTTGACTATGAGGGTGGAAAAGGAAGCAAGCGGGTAGGTGTGCTTGAGAATATCCATGCAGATGTCTTGATAGGCAATGATTTTCATAATGCAATACCTTATGTGCATGCAGTTACATGCAGTCAGGCTTAGAGACAGACACATGTGTTAGGTAGCATGGGGGCACCCAGATAGACCCCACAGTTGAAGCTAGGGCTGGTGAGGTAGCTGTTTCAGGGAGGGAGCTACCCTGTTGCAGTGGGCCTGAAAGTGAGCCACAGCTACTGGTAGGTACTGATGTTCCCATGGACAGGGTGACTGCAAGGATAGAGGTGAGTGGTAGTACCCATACTGATAGCAAGGTACTGCTGTCAGAAGAGACCAGCTTCCAGCAGAAAGGAAGCTGGGAAGAATCAAAAGCTAGAATTGAGACAGTCTCAGCATTCAGACCGCACATTATGAGACTTGAGGGATGTAGCTAAGGAGGATCTTGGTTATCAATGAAAGAGGAATCTGTATACTGGAACAAAGGGTTACAGCATAGAGAGTGGACTCCTGAGGAAGGGCTAGAGGGTGAGGTAATACAGCAGTTGGTAGTGCCCAGAGCCTGCTGTCTGGCACTTCTAGCCATAGCTCATGACATTCCTTTTGGGATCCCCAGAATCCTTTATATCATCAAGTTCAGCAAGACTTCTTCACCCAATATACATTTAAATGTAGGTCAGTATATAACACTTTAATGCGTTTTTGAGCCTTCCCCAAATTCTGACCCTAATGCTTCCAAAAAGACTTCCCTTATCATAACAGATTCCATTATAAGGTTCAACTAATTCACCATCACCTTATTTACACCGATATTAATCTCTCTATTAGCTGCAGTGGTGGTGCTGCGGTAGCGTTGTCACCTCACAGTAAGACGTTGTCCTGTTCAATTCTCAGCTAGAGCGTCTTCTGTGTGGAGACATGCATGAATGGGCATACTTTCGCTGATGGTTGTGTGTCAGGGTCGGCAACTCGGCACGTAAAAATCTACTGCCGATCATTAGCAGACCGGAGTTCCGCTGTGGTGACCCCTAACCGGGAAAAGCCGAAAGACACAACAACAACATTAATCTCTCTATTGTCCACTAGTTGTTAGTCATGTAAGTACTTCTGCCCTCCCTCTGTAAGTCTTAGGAGTGTCTTAAGCACACACCCACATATTTTGTATATACATGCATGTCTGTAATATAATGTGTGTGTATGTATGTGTGTATACATATATATAAATAATTTCTTTGTGACCAAGCAGTTAGTATAAGTAGCTGGTTAGGCAGCATTACTCTAAAAATTCTTATATTATAATATAGTTAGGATCAAAGTTATAATTTTCAGTATATTAAAAATATGATTACATTTTCAGTATACGCATTTTCCACTTTTTAAGCATTCTTTATTCAAGCTATAGATGCATACATGAACATATATGTGTCTACATATTGACACATTTATATGTTATATTTATGCATATTTAGTACACACACACACACTCACACACACGCACACTCACACGCACACGGACATGTGCACACTCACAGAAACATGCACACATTCAGAAAAGGCATGATAATACACAAATTGTTATACTTGCAACTTTATAAGTATATAAGACCAACATCAGTCCCAGAGTTTTGGCCTTTGTCTACATTAGCTTTTAGCTTTTTCTCACATTCTTAAGCTTAGCAGTTGAGGGAAGTTGGGTGGGTACAGTCAGTTACATATGGAATTCTGACAGCAGTGAGAGAGATATGTTCATGTGTGGCAATTATTTATGCATCCATTCATTCATTAGTTCATGATCAAACATCTGAGAGGTACAGTCACAGAAACAATAGTGGGTGTATTTGATGGTCGTGTGTGTGTGTGTGTGTGTGTGTGTGTGTGTGTGTGTGTGTGTGTGTGTGTGTGTGTGTGTGTGTGTGTATGTATGTGCCTGTGTGTGCGTGTGTGTGCGTGTGTGTGTGTGTGTGTGTGTGTGTGTGTGTGTGTGTGTGTGTGTGTGTGTACTCACATGTACATGTGTGCATTTAGAGAGCTTAAAATAAAGTTCTGTGGCCAATTATTATTTTTATTTTGTTCCTATATCATATTTGAGATGTAGATAGTTAAAAAAAATTGGTTTTACATTTTGGGTACAAGAGCTGTCTGTTGATAAAAGTGACTGACCAAGTTGTAATTTGCTCAAGTTAAAAAGGCATTATTCTAGCTATAGAATATGTATTAGTGTGAAGCATGTTGGAGTACAATACCGTGGCTATGGTTTGTATGAAACAGCGTTGAAATACAATACTGTGATCATTATTTTTATTGTAGGCAAACATCTGAGGTTTACACACTTAACAAATTGGCCATTATTGTAAGATATGGCAGGTGTCTATGGATAACAATGACTAATCCTGCTTTCATTGGCTCAAATGAAATAATCAGTCTGGCTTAACAGGTCTAATGAGTATTTTCATAAAGCAAATTGGAATATTTTGCTTTGGCTGCTGTTTTTTATGAAACAAAGCTGAAATACATCAGTGTGTGCAACACATTTATAGCTCAGATATCTAAGATGTGCACAGTCAACAAATGTGGCATTATTTTATCTATTTATCATTTGTTTACCGGGAAAGTCCGACTTGCAATGAAGCCAATTTTCAGGGGAGGCCCAGGGAGAAATGCTCCAGATGCATGTCTTTGTAACGTGGGTGGAAACCAGAGCACCCGGAGGAAACCCACATGAACACAAAGAGGACATGCAGACTCTGTACAGAAGGCACCCCAGCCGAGAATCCAACCAGAGAACCTCTTGCTTTGAGGTGAGAACGCTACCACTGCAGAGTCCCATTAATTGCTAGGTGCATGTGTTATTGATGAATGCAAATGTCTGACCTTATTATCATTTGCTATAATTATGCAGTTGTTATTCTGGCTTTGCAAAACTAGTACACATTTATGTGGAGTCAATGAAATACTTCACTGTGGTTATTTTCTTAACACATTGAGAGATCGGAGTTATCTGTGTATGAAAATGATTGCCTGTATGGAGGTGTATCATAAAGTAGCATGGAGTCCAGAATTTATTTCACTTTCCATCACAGATATCAGCATTGAATACTATAAGTTGCTATCTATGGGGGTTTGGGTAGAATGTGTGTAATAAAAACTGACCACTGACACAGGGGAGCAGTGAGTAGTATTGTCATCTCATGTTGCTTAGTTCTCTGGTTGATTTTTTTTTTTTGCTGTGATACCTTTTATGTGAAGCCTGCATGTACGTCTTGTCTTCATGTGGGTTCTGTTCAGGCGGTCTGGGTTTCTTCTCTCAGACTGTCAGCTGTGTAATGTAGCCCTGAGGCCAGTTGTGCTTTTGCTTTCATTCCTCTCTAACAGATGGGTACACAGAAGCTAACTATCCTTTTTTCTGGGGGATAGGAAAAAGGCACTATTTCCAGACAGGATTTATAAATCCTTGAAATCAGTTTTCTTTTTCAGTTTATTGGGAATTACTATTTGTCACTTTGAAAATTAAGTTCTGGACACAACCTATTTTTTCCTTGAAAAAAAAAATAATATTAAATTTCTTCCCTCATTCAAGATTTTTGTTCAGACCATCATTGCTTCAAAAGAGCTGGAAAAAAATCTCTAAGATACACATCAGAGCACCTAGAATCTGAAGATTCTATTGGTCGACAGACATTGACTTAAATCAGTTATTTCCTCTATATGTATTAAAGTCTTGGCAGAGGTACAGATAGCTATTCTACCACCTTGTGCTGTCCCCTGACCTGATGCCCCCATCAACTATAAGGGGAAAGACACATTTTGATCTTTCTCTTCTATACTCTTCATACGTAAGACATCTATACTCTTTATACTTAAGGGACAAATATATATATCTCAGGATATGTACCCAAAGAGTGGCGTACAGCAACAGTGGTCTCTCTCCACAAAGGTGGTGCCTCAACGGATCCTGGAAACTATCGCCCCATAAGTCTCACTAGCTTGGTCTGCAAAGCTATGGAAAGGATCATCATGGACCTTATAAATAAAGATATTGGGGACCTACAGACACTGGATCCTACCCAGTTCGGCTTTGTTAAGGGCAGATCCTGCCTCTTAAACCTGGTCAATTTCTTTGAAACAGTCACCAAGGCCATTGACAAGGGAAGGTGGTCCACACAGCCTACCTGGACCTCGCAAAGCCTTCAATACAATACCCCACTCGGGCATTATAGATAAGCTCACCAGCTTAAATATAAACCCCTATGTCACTAGATGGGTTGCAAACTGGCTCAAGGACAGAACCCACATGGTTAGAATAGCTGGAGCCATGTCAGACTCCAAACCAGTTACAAGTGGCATCCCACAAGGCTCAGTCTTGGGACCTCTCTTGTTCGGTATATATTTCTCGGAGGTACAGGCCAACATGGAAGGACTGTGGCTGACCAAGTTCGCAGATGACTGCAAACTGGGCACCATAATAGACTCTCCAGCTGACACAAGCATCCTCCAAAAGGGCCTCATAGAAACAGACAACTGGTGCCAGAGCCATGGCCTCAAGCTAAACGCCAAAAGTGTATAGTCATCCCTTTGGCAAAACAAAGTGCCCACAAATTACCACATAGGTGGTAATCCATTAAGTACAGAAGAAGTAATTAGGGACCTGGGGACCCAAGTTGATAGCAATCGCTCATTTGACAACCACGTGGCCAAAGTGGTTAGAAAAACATTTTATATAGCCCACCTAATCATGAAGGGATTCACATCTAGATCAGGGGAGGTCATCGTGCCTCTTTACTCATCCCTCATCAGGCCCATAATTGAGTACAATGCCCCTTTTGGGATGTACCTTACCAGACACCTGCAGCAAATGGAAAGACCCCAAAAATACCTCACCAAGAGGATCAAGGGGCTCAAACAGATGCCGTATACTGCCCGGTTAAAGAAACTCCAGCTCTATTCAGTGGCATACCGCCTGCTCAGAGGCGATCTGTGCCTGACTTATAAAGCCATGTCCAACCCGGAATTAATGGACATGCTGCACCTCAGAAAATCCAAATCCCATCGAGCTACGCGCTCGAGGGACTTAAACCTCAGCACTGAAATAAATAGGACATGCTGGAGGGGCAGATTCATAACCCAGAAGCTCCCTTCACTCTGGAATAAAATCCCAGTCCAGGTTAGGCAGAGTCCCTCATTGACTCTCTTCAAGAGGAATCTTGATGAGTGGATGGGAGATCGTAGGTTTACCCCGGGTATCACTTCTCTGTCACTGTTAGACAGAAGCACAGTATACTAACCTTGAAAAAGGGCATAGCAAAATTAATTTAAAATGGGTGGCGAAAGCCATACACACTCTGGCTAGGCTTATAAATGCCCTAGGGCAGATAGCCTAGTATGAACCTATGAACCTATATATGTATATAGCCCAGTCCTGATCTGTCATTCCTTATAACTTCATTAGCGCTTTCTTCAAACTTAAGGAGCAAAAAATAATAATAGTAATAATAAAATAAAAATAAAAAAAACTCTTCTTTGGACATTTGCAACAAGCAGCTTCTGCAGTTTGTGGCACACATGGACCACTAAAGTGCTTTAGTTTTCAGCAAATGCAGTAACAACAAAAAATGCCAGTAAGTAAATAAGTAAGGCTGATAGAGATCTGCTCATCTTGCACCATAACCCACCCTGGGTATGCTACTGAGTCTTGGCCACTTAGTGTCTGTGAAAAAGATGGAGGGGAAAAAGCCATAAAAAATGAGAAATCACTAATCTGCCTGGTCATTGTGGGACCAGGATGGGGGAGATTAGAAAAACAGGGAACGATTTGCAGATGTGACCAGTGTATAACTAGAAGTTACTAATGCAGTCCTTTATCTATGGCTTAATTTCACCTTAAGCTGTTCCTTTTGATTGCAGTTAAGCATCTGAGGTGTATATAGTCAATAAAGTGGCTAGAATGAGTGGGCAGTGAAGCGGTCTCCGGATGAAAGTGGCTGACCCCAACTGTTAGGGCATGAGCTGGCATTGCATAATTGTACATAGAATACCAATTAAGTTAATGGACCAGTGGGTTCAAGATGATACATTTTTTAAATATCTAGTTTGTTTTTAGTTTAAATTAAGCACATTGTGTTTACATGCGACAGACAAACAGTTTATCTTCCCTGAACCCATTTAGTGCGGGAAAAGGATCCATTTCCCCTACTGCCCTAAAGTGGTCTAAGCAAGTAAATGAAGAATGAATGAATAAATGAATGAAGTATGTTTGCACAGGGAATTATGTATAGCTCAAATATTAGATTAATACATAGCCACTGTACTTTACCTAATCTGGGATTGTTTTAGAATAAGGATAATTTCTGACACATAACCAGTAGCACTTTTTCTGTTATAATTATTTTGTGACATTATTAGAAGATTTTGGTTGGGTTTGCATCTATATTATGTTTACTGGTGTGTGCTTACAAATGCAGAAGTTTACAGTATCCTAGAACTTGCTGACAGCATTCTGACCAGATTTATTTAGGTTACTGAAAATATAATACCGCACATATATTTCTCGAAGTGCATCATTTATTTCAGCATTGTTTCCACTGATAACATCAGTGAAGGATGACTTACATAACCTGGTTTTACTCTTAAGTTAAATTTGACTAAATCATGATCTGTGCTAGTTAAAGAGGGTATAAACAGGGGTGTGGGACGGGAAGATATCAGGTCTGTCAGTACAATATCTATAATTTTACCATCCCTAGCAGTTTTTTTACACTATTTTACCAAATTGTTTCAATAAACAGAGCTAATTAATATTTAAGCATTTTTATCAGATAGTGGTCAATTTACCCAGTCATTGTCTTGGACAGTCAAAAGTAATGCTAACAGTTGTATTTTCATTGTTTTTATGTCTTGCACTTGAGACAGGAAATTCTCATGCTCTGTTAGACAAGCAGACAGTGTGTAGTAAGGTCGCACAATATTGTATTCAGAAATACTGTTCTTTATTAGAGTGTATCAATTTCTAATCCTGTCTTATTTTGTTAGATCCTGGCTTTTATGTGTTATTTCACAAATATTCAGACAGTGAGACAGCTGTGCAAGCATTAAAACATAAAGCCAAAGCTATGACCCTGGCAACCAAAGTTTGAGTAGCAGCTTGAGCACCTCCTGGAGCTGGCAAGAGGAAAAGGGATGTGCATCATTGGCTCACCTCACTTTGGGGGGGTGGGGGTGGGCCATGTGCCTGGACCAACAGTTCTCCGGTAGTGTTCCAAATGCAGACTGTAGACTATACTGAAATACTGGCATCTAGGACAATAAGGCAGTCTAGAGGAGATGTGTTACTTATGGAAGTTACTGTTACAGGACATATGCCATGGGGTAAGGCTAAAATAAGAAAACCTCTGATGTCTGCCTAAATGACAGTCCTTCTTAATCAGCTGTCACCCTCCCTTCATGAGAAAGGAATGAATGGACCAATCAGTACAGATAATTTATAGTTGCCAGGCAGCAGGAGAGAAAAAAGTGATAAAAGCAATTATATGCTTCTACTTATGCTAGCCACCAGATCTGCAACAATTAATGGACTGTAACCTGGAATCTGTGATAGTAATTTTGTGTCTTTAAAACAGGATTCCATAACAGAACAGATATCAACATCTTCAAAGAAGAAGAAGAAAAACCTTCAAAATAACCTATGATGCTGAGTCTTCTGGTACTTGACACATTTAAATGTATTCTGTATGACTTCATGTCTTCATCCATTTATTAACATAAAAACAAACATTTTGTCTTTATATGTAAATTCCATATAACTCAAAACAAACTGCCACGTAGACTAGAATCCAAATAGGTCCAAAATTTATTAAGACAAATAATCCAAAGTAAGCGCTTTTGTTTGGTAGTATCACCAAACTTCTTCAGACAAAGTAATAGAGCAAATACAATCCACATTATACTACAAGAACACACCCTACCTCATTAGTCAATTAAAATCAATTAAAAATCAAACCAAGTTTTTAAAAGGACATATTCCCCAAATTATACATATAAATACAAATATATACATAAATAATGTATTGAAAACATGTTTTATATACATATATTAAAATAATGTAATGAAAAGTTGATATATATATATATATATATATATATATATATATATATATATATATATAAACCACATAAAATCATTACTTAAAAATATTAATAATATAATTATAAAATATGTAAACATTTTATCTATCAAAGACTTTCAACTTCAATTTATTGGATATAGAGATAAGATCATTTAACCCAGGTAACTGGCAAGCATTAAGGAAAACCTGCCACCAGGTTTCCTTCTCCTCAAGGAATAATTTCCATATAAAGTGATAGAAAGATTTCATCAAGCAGATGTAGTTCTCTGTAATTGGTGGTTCTCAATAACACCAGAATGTTCTGTTGCATTTCCATGACAGAGGACATCCTTAGGGTGACTCACTCCTGGGAGAACAATGTTCATATTATAAATACTCTTAGCCTTTTCTAAACTAATTGACATGTTCCAGGTATGCATGGCAGTATTACAATAACCTTACAAAGGTCAGTCAGCTTATTTGTCTGCCCTACACAAGATGGAGTGACCAATGATTAGGATGATTTTGTGTTCATAGGTTCACAGGTTCATAGGTGTCTACAAGGCTAATGGCCCTGGTGCCTTTACAAGCCTAGCCCATAGAAGTGCCCTGGCATCGTGCCACCTGACATTGGTGTTTGCCAGGTTAAACTGTCTGACATAAGGCCATTTCAGCAGGCATTTCATATATATAAATGTCCTTCATTACATCCAGTGCTGAACATTTTTGTGTGCTTTTTCTTTGATCAGTGGTAAGTTTGTTTAATGAGTTCTGTATAGCATTCTTCATTTGCTAAACATATGGCTTATTAAAGTACAAATCAGGTTTTTCCAGGTACATTCTTCAGTATTTATATAGATTGGAATAGATATGTGAGTGTTCACAGACTGGGGCATCTGCCTAGAGTTTATTACTCATATTCACAAAAAAGTGAGATCCTGTCAATAAAAATATCATTTTCTGTCAGTATGAGATAGTTCTTAAGCTTGAGAACATTGCCATATAGCATATATTTGAAAGTTAGCCTATGAAGCACCTCCATAATTAATAATAAGCAAGATCATTCCAACTTAAAAGTAAAAGCCAGAAAAAGGTGTACAGCTAATCAAATCCAAGGTTTATCATTGTTAAAGTTCTAACAAATTGATACGTTTTGTTCTAAGTTTTTTCTAAGTTTTATTTTTAAACAAATCACATTCTTATTTATCAGGTTTTAAGTACTTTGCAGGGCAATATCAGGCACTTGTACTAAGTGAACAAGAAAAATCCAGACTGACCTGCAGTAACTTTCAGAATGATTTAACACCCCATTAATTTGATTTCCATGTAAATTTCTAACAGTATTATAAACCGTGCATCTCCTAAAAGTATATGTCTCCTATGCCAATACTACACCAGCTTCCATCAAAACACTGACATAGATATTCTTTCAAATTCTCATTCTGCCTATAAGAAAGTACAAAATGGTGTGGGAAATTGTCCTTAAGTTCAACATTTGCCTTCAAAATATACTAATTATCTGTCATTAGCTTTGTTGATATAAAAAATAATTTCTCCACACTGTTTTTTACATTATATATCTCCCTTACTCGAGATCTTCATTCCTGCCAATGAAGGCTGTTTTTCCATATAAGCGCTCTCTCTCAGTCTATCTTTCATACTTTCAATAGTGTTTTTCTGCATTTCATCATTAGAAGAACTTTGCTCTATTGAGTTCATCATAATGTATTAAATCCAACAGATGTTGGGGGATGCTGACTGGTGGTAGAAAGAAGATTATTTCCTGCTGTTTTCTTTCTGTGTAAGGAATAGTGTACCTTACATCCTGGTATATCAACTGCCCTAATGTCCAAATACATTATATGCTTCTTAAACAAATGGTAAGTAAATTTTAAACTATGTCAGTTATTTGATAATTCCACCATAAACTGCACAAATTCTTCCACGTGGCACTTAAAAACAGACACCAAATCACTTGGGTAAGTGTTATACACAATTGTACATCCCTAAAAAAATTCTTATTATAAATACAACAATTTCAAAGTAACCAAAAAAAATGTGCCTTCAGTTTAGAAGAAAACAAGCTAAGAGAATAGTTGCTTGACTTAATAGAAATAGACATACATACATAGAAGTATTTTAAGCATGGGCATTAATGCCCTAAGAGCTTGCCAATATACCAAAACACCTGTCCCCATAATAAGTGTCTAGGCTGTTAAAAATATCTAAACTAGTATGTGCTTTAATGTAATTTGGTAGCCTGTTGCATGCATCATCTACTCTGTCAGCGAATCAATTAGTACACTTCTCATTCCTATAGAATCTTCTACATAGATTGTCTGATGATTCTCTAGTACTTTTTGATAGCCCCAAACATTCCCAGAGGTAGTTTTCTCTAAATGCTCTATATAACTGAATAAGATCTACTCTTAGGCAGCTATAAGAGATACTGTACAAGTTCAGATATTTTAGTCTTTCATAATAACTTAAATTTTCACATCCATGGATGCCTTTGGTATATTTTCGCTGTACTCTTTCCAGTTTACTCATACTTGTTTTCGTATAGGGTTTCCATATTGTTATTCCATACTCAAGTTTGGGTCTAATGTAAAAAAAAAAAAACAATGACTTTATTATTTTTGATTTAATAGACTTTATAAATCTTTTTATGTAACCTGTAGTTCTACAGCTATCATTAACCAATTGGTTAATATGATTAGAAAAACTCATAGTTGAATCTACTCATATACCCAGGTCCTTAAATGAGCCAATCACTGTGTGCTGTATTAAATATTCACCTTTCAATTTATGTCTCCCAAATCTCATATGCTTAGTTTATGATGCATTTATCAGCATATTATTCTCCTCTGCCGGAATGGTCAATTTAGACAAGTTATTTAGCAGACATTCCTTATCTTAACACATGTAATCAGTTTACCAAGTTTCAGGTCATCTGCATATAGACTGTAGAACACCTCACATGAAAACGTTTGGTCTGAAAGATACAATTTAAACAAGTAAGGGCCCAAGACAGAGCCCTGTGGGACACCCTGACTGTAACCAAGAATTTCACCTGTCCGTTGCTGTATGATACTTGCCATGTCGTATTTGTAAACCATGCAGCTATCCAGCTTATCAAGAGTACATCAATACCTAGCTGTTTTAATTTTTTGATCAGTGTTTTGTGTATGACCCTGTCAAATGCTGAAGTTAAATCTATATAAATAACATCACAGCACAATTTTTCATTCACAGCTGTTATTATATTGTTATAGAACATCATGATACAAGTGGTAATATATCTGTTTTCAACATTTGCATGCTGATATATGGTTTCATGTCCCACTCTATCCAGTTCTGACAATATCCTATCCAATATTACCTTCTGTAGTATTTTTCCACAACATGAAAGTAGACTTAAGGGTCTATATGACTCTGGGTTTGTCCTACTCCCCTTTTTCTTAAAGACAGATTTAATAAGTGCATGTCTCTAATCATGAGGAATCTCCCCATATTTATATGACTTAGTGAATAACAGAAATAATGGTACTGTAAGTTCTTGTTGAAGTATTCTCATGTCATTGTTACTAATTCCATCTCCTCCCTGCATTTTGTTTGGATCTAGTTTGCACAGTTCTTTCTCAATATAATCTAATTTGATTCCAGTATCTGAAGTTACCTGAATGTCACTAGGACAACTTATCACCACTTTTGTGGAGCCAAACTGTTTTGCATAAGATTTTGTAAATATATCTATAATCAGTTGTGTCTGAAAATAAATTTTAGAATGTGCTCACAGTTTATCAATTTGTGTCTTTACTCCTTCCACATCTTATGCAGCTATAAAAAGGTTTCATGTTATGCTCAATATCTTTATATAAATATTCTTCAATTTTTTCTTGATCTTGTCTCACACTGTGCTTAATCTGCTTGTCCAGCTTGTTTATTTCAGTTTTCAAAGTTTTAGTTAGACCTTTCTTCCATTTCTTATATTTCTTGTCTCTCACCTTAATCAGATATATTGTTCTTATGGAAATATATCCCCATGATGTTGTATGCCTAAATCCTGATGTTAACGTTTTTTTTTTACTTTTTGCACTCAAACAATTTATCTTTCCAAACTTTCCACATTCCATCTGCAGTTTTACTACTGAACACCTCACTCCAGTTAGTTTTACATAGTAAATGTTTTGCTTTCATGTAATCTGTAATTAATTTTCTGTGCATTGGTTTAGATTTCAGTTTTTCAGAATTATCTAGCAACAAATTAATCTTTATAACCCCATGATCACTGCACATCAATGCTGGTAAAACTTGACTTGAAGTTACAGTAATTTCTTTGGGAACACAAACAATGTCTAGTATGTTCCATGCCCTGTAGTTTTTTTTTTACAATCTGAAGCAATTGTTGTTCCTGAATATACACAGTAAACAATTTCCTTACTAACGTTGTTGAATCAATATTATTCCAGTCTGTTTCTGGCAAATTTAAGTCCCCATTCTTCCCTCCTGTGTTTCATGAAAGAAATGTATGAATTCCTCTAGGTCATCTGCACTTGACTTTGATGGTCTATACACTTCAACAATTGTTATATGTTACAGGGTTGTCTTTATTGTCACAGTTACACAGTCTATAGTATTGGTATTATCACTGAACATGTAATAATCACAGGTCCCATAGCTATCTTTAATCCCTATCATAACATCTCCACCTGATTTTTATTAGAATGTTTGTTACAGTAAAAACATTTATACCCTGACAGAACTGGTTTTTAGTCATTGTTCTTAAACCATGTTTCACAAAAAATAACAACATCAATCTTGTGGGAACGTAGCAAATTTTCCAAATATATATATATA
Source organism: Protopterus annectens (assembly GCF_019279795.1). NCBI lineage: Eukaryota > Metazoa > Chordata > Ceratodontiformes > Protopteridae > Protopterus > Protopterus annectens. The sequence goes on from NC_056726.1 coordinate 801,927,622, forward strand.
TATATATATATATATATATATATATATAACATTAATGCTCCTAGCATTAACAACCATCAGAGATGCATCACATGTTGCTGTCTGTGAACTTTTAAATTTTCGACCTGGCAAAACACCTGCCTAGTGTTTGTCAAATTTTGCAACATATCTGCTGCAAAATTCTCTTCCCTAATCTTAACAAATGCACACCATCCTTTCTGAACACGTGTGTGCCCAAAACAAAGCTTGGATGCTCTACGCATTTCCATTTTTTTAAAACAGGAAATTTTTTTCATGTAGGTATTTACCCCAAAAATATTTTCATTCACAGTGACCTGACTATCCTTTATATAGGTGATTTGTGAAAAACATGCTCTAACAACTCACAGTACAAGCTATAATATTTAAGAGGGAAGTCAGTTTCCGAATAACAGTCAGAGAATCCTTGCAGGTGACATAATTTGTACCAACATGAATAAAAACAGATCCATACTTCTTTACATTAAGGCTTTCCAAGAGTTGTCTCACATCTTCTCTTTTTGCTCCTGGCAAGCATAACACTATTCGATGTTCATTATCATCGCTATAAGTATCAGTTCCTCTAATAACTGAATATCCAATTACAAGAATATCTTTGTTGGTCAACTCTGAGGAATCTTCAACATCTAATACAATAATACAGTAATATCTGCTCTTTCAAGTGTTACGAAGGATAGATCTCCATCACTATTAGTCTTATTAATGTCATGTTTTCGTTGTGTATTAAATTCTCATCCCGCTGGTATTGTAAATCCACAGCTTGAGCCATGTAGTCAACATCTGTCTTTCTCTTCTTTTTTCTTACAGTAATGTTCTTCAATCCTTCCACGTTCAATTTTGATTTCTTCCTTTTCATCTGTCCCTTGCCTCTTTTTTCTACCTTCTCAGTCAGAAAGATGATGCTTTTTTCTGTAGACTGAAGGTTTTCTTATAGAAAAATGTTATCATTCCCTGTCACCTGTGTGTTACATAACAAAGCAGTGTCCTTTTTACTAAGTAGACTCTTTCCGTTACAGTCATTAATCAGTTTCTTTTTCTTCCTTGCTATTTGTTGTGTTCTTCCTTGCTTTCTTTTTCTTTGTTTCCTTCTAAACAAACTGGATCCTCAGATTGCTGAATACTTGCATCCAGAATTCCAAAGTTGTTAGGGGCATTGTCATATTTCATAGGGGTTAAATGATCTTTGCAGACAATAGATGCATAATTTCCTAAATGTGTTCTATTTGCTCTTTACCAAACATTATTTATCTTATCAGTCCAGTCATCAATATATGAAACAACAGTTTTCTAAGCCATGCCAATTGCAACAAGTGCAATTATCATCATTAAGTCTAGATTTACTTCTAACAATGGTAAGCAAATCATCCAATGTTTGACATGAGGAACACAGAACACCAGTGTTATCAGCTGTTACCTTTAAATATGCATAGCATTTATTACACTATACAAGATATTTGTGCATTAGCAAATCGTTAATTGCATGCTTGTTTAAAGAATCCATATTCAGCTTCATATTAATAAAATATTGCAAAAAAAAAGAGCAATCAAAATCAGTAGCCACAGAATTCAAAGAGAACTTAAATCAACTTCTATGACAAAAATCACACCAGCAATATACAACTAAATAATAAAGTACAGTAAAGTTGTTCTGACCATACAAGTTCTACAAGCCAGACAAAAGTTGTAATTCCTTTATGTCGCAATAGCTTATGCTCACTATCGCTCACAGTCGCACTTCTTTTTAACAGTAAAGATAAACAAATCACAAACCAAGATAGGATTGTTTAGATATGGTCAGATATATTAAGATCAATGAAAGAAATAGACTGCAGAAGATCAATAAAACCCACAAAGTCAGAAGTTTGATAAAACAAATGAACACAATAATTAGGACTGTCCATAGAGATCCATGCAATATAACAGAAGTAAATAGGATATATTACTGTGCAGCTAAATTAATAACTGATAAAGTTCTAGAACACAGGGTAGTGAGGGGGAGGAAGGGGAGAAATTGAATACCATCATGAAAGTATCAAATAAAGAAAACTATAAAGCAATTAAGGTAAGAAGTGTCTCTGTTGGAAGAGCGTAGAAGATGGAACAGATCAACAAAGATATTTAGAAAGATAGAAGTAAAGGCAATGCACAGTATTAGAACTGATCAAGATCTATTATGCACTATCGGAAATAAACTAAAAATCTCATAAGAGGTAGAAAACTTGGAAGATATGCAGATAAATATAAAGGAAAAGTACAAAATAAGCAAGTTATTGATGATACAAAATTGTTTTATAAAGAATTGGGAAACAAGGTAACAGGAATTGAAAGACCACCAAAAAAAAGCATTAATAGATACATTTTGGAGAAGTATCTATGAAGATCTTGTGGAACATAATAAAGATGCTAAATGGATAGAAGAAGCAAAAGAAAGAATAAGAAGTGTAAAGGTACATGATATGAAATGGGATGAAGTAACAGCCAGAGAGATTGAAACAAAGTTAAGAAAAGCCTCTAACTGGAAAACTCCAGGCTCAGATGCATTACCTAACCTCTGGTTAAAAGTATTAACGTCTTTGCATGAAAGACATTATGTGTAAGAACTATTTATATGCACACCCCGAACAAACACCAACCTGGCTAACAACAGGAAAAACGATGCTCCTATCTAAGAGTAAACATACAAGCTACCCTTAAAATTATAGACCAATAACATGCCTTCTGATGATGTATAACCTATACACTGGAACTAATACCAACAGAGTTCATAGTCATTTAGAAGAAATCTCAATGATGGTAATAAAACAAAAGGGCAATAAAAGAAAGTCATATGAAACAAAGGATCATTTGTTTTTAAATAAAGTCATAGAACTATGAAAAGGCGAAGAATCATATGAATAAGTATGGCATGGATTGACTATAAAAAAGCATTTCATAGTATCCCACATTCGTGGATAAAAGAGTGCTTAAAATGTATAAGATACACCCTACACTGTTTGACTACAGTACAGTGACCATGAAACAGTGCCAGACCACTTTGCAATTAAGCCATGATAAAGCACAAAGTATTATTTCAGGGATAAAAGTTCAAAGAGGGATATTCCATGGTGACTCTCTCACTGCTTCTGTTCTGTCTTGCCCTGAGCTCATCAAGCTGTCTACTTCACAGCTTTGGCCATGGGTATAATTTGGCTCCAAGAAAACAATAAAGTGTAAAGACCTCATCTTGTCTTTGTTGATTATTTAAAACTGTATAACTCATCAGATGATGAACTGAAAGCACAACTGCAAGTTGTCAAAACTTTTTCAGAAGATATAAGAATGTCATTTGGTCTTGATAAATGTGCAAAAGCAACCTTTAAAGCAGGAAAACAGCACCAAGAAAACATCAGTCTGGGACAGGAATGTGATAGAAAAGAATTTGAGCAAAAGGGAGTGTATAAATATTTAGAAATTGATGAAGGATCAACAATAAAACATGAACAAATGTGAATAAAACTTAGTAAGGAATACTTTAGAAGACTTTAATTTTGAAAAGAACGTTGACATCTAGGAACAAAATCCAAGAAATAAACCAATTTGCTCTTCCTGTACTAACTTACAGTTTTGGAGTGATTGACTAGCCTCAAAATGTGTTGGATAGATTAGATAGGAAAACAAGAAGGATGCTTCATGCTCACCAAATGATTCATAAAAATCAGTGCATAACAGGATTATATATTCCCCGTTCTGAAGGAGGGATGGGCCTCCTTGAAATTAATTACATGTATAGATCTGCAATCGTGGGTCTCAACACATATCTGCTGACCACACAAGACTCAAATGTAGTGAAAGTTTTGAAACATGAGAAGAATAAATCTAAGATGACTTCCTTGCTTTGGCTACAGAAACATATCGGAGTCAAGCAGGAATGCGAACCAAACCACAAGTAGATAAAAATCAGGCAGGAACTGAATGTGCCAAAAAAACAAAAGAAAGACTATACCAGATGAGAATGCAAGAAATGTGGAAAATGAATAAATATAATTGCAGGTACAGTAAACTTCTGGAAACCTCATTCTGATCAGGAATGAACAATGGTTAAGGTGAGGCAAATTCAAACCAAGAGATGAAGGGTTAATATTGGCAGCACAAGATAGTAAGCTATGTACACGTTGGTTTATAAACTCCATTGAACATGTGGGAGAAACAGACAAATGTAGGTCTTGTAAAACAAAATTGGAAACAGTTACACACCTTGTTGCTGGTTGCAATGTACTAATGGCAGAAGGACTATATACTGAAAGGCATAATTATGTGGCAAGACTGTTGCACTGGGGATTGTGCAAACATTATGGTTTTGAAGTGGCTGAAAAACACTGGAAACATAAGCCACAAAGCATCATAGAAAATGATGAAGTCTACATCACATGGGATCATCCATTACCAACAGTTCAAAAGATAGATGCTAGATATAGTGGTCCGTGAAAAGAAGACAAAAGTAGCGCTGATCAATGAAATTGCCACACCCGGTGACTACAGTGTCTTTTATACTGAGAGATACAAAGTCATAAAATATCAGTATTTGCAGACAGAAAGGAGAGCAATGTGGAAGAAAAGATACCCAGATAGTTACAACAGTAATAGGAGCAATGTGTCTTATAAAAAAGAATCTGTAATCATAATTAGATGTGTTACCATTACACGTAAATCCATACAAATTGCAGAAGGAATCATTACTGGGCACACTGAGGGTGCTGCGAAGAGCACCTGGGAATGGGGTCCATTCCTGTCATGGTATTAGAAACCCAAACAATTTGGACAAATTAAGAAAGTGAGTAACCATATACAAGGAAGCATAAGATGGGGCAAACAAAGCACCCATCACTACTCCTTTCACCTATAAATATGTCTCCTGATCAAAAACAAAAAAACTAGGAGAAAAAATTTCAGTGACTTCACAAGAACATCAGTGTGTGGACCCTCCTCCATGAATCTACAACCTGCCTCTATATATTATGTATGTTGTATGTCAGTATACAAAGATTTAATGTCTGTCGTAACCCAATAACATGTTTTCATCCAAATCAAGTCCTTCACAGTCTTCAGAATGTTGTATTCATGATATGTGATGGGACCATAGCTAACATTTTCTTCAAATGAAAATCTAAAACATTAACCACATTCTGCATATAAGAAGCAATAGCAGAGTTCATGGGTTTACCAGGTGCTTCATTAGATCTTTAGAAATCTTTGCAATAAGAAACATAACTTGATACTTATTTTTTAATAAACATTTTATTATATCGTCTACAAATCTTGCATCCCTTTCTAAAATATCTATCAATGCAACATTAAACTATCACACAGAGATGTTTCATTCATTAATACATACTCATCCGTATTATTCAAAATATGCACTTTTTCATATATTGTGCTTTTTTAAATAACCCAGTTGCCTCCTTTATCTGCTTGCTTGAATATAACCCTTTTTTTGATAAATCATATAAAGCCAACACTTCCTCTTCAGTTAGATTATAATATTTTGTCTGTTTAGCAAATGTTTTAAACTAATTGTCAAATTTCTTAATTATTACTTACTCAAACATTATAACATAAATAGATTATTATGAGCCATAAAATAACTGTTAACATTCAGAACTTGTAATTGTAGATGCCATATTCCTCAACTCTTTCATTAAACATTTCATCATCGACTGAATAGACAGAAGCAGTCAACAATTCACTAAAACTGTTATCACCATCACGGTCATAACTACTCACTACAACATTATATTGTTTGTGTGTGTGTTCTTTATACTTAAAAATTATTCTTAAATGCAATTCTCTACAATTTCTATGCATACAATATACTATCTCTGCATAATTTGGAGGCTTACTGGTACAAGGTTCATACCTTTATGTAACAAAGAATATATTGCTGCTGAAAGTTGAGTAGACATACTATCTTTGCATAATTTGGAGGCTTACTGGTACGAGGTTCATACCTTTATGTAACAAAGAATATATTGCTGCTGAAAGTTGTGTAGAGAAATAATTTATTACTCTTTAAGTCCTCCTGTTGTAATTCTGTTTACCACACCCTCAGTGTTTCCTATTGGGGAAACTCGAGAAATACCTGAGTCAAGGTTGCAGTTCTCTTGAACTACACTGGAACAACTAATATTGCCCCTTGTAGCATATTCACATGAGATACTTCTATCATTCCTATTAATCAGTTTGCTTGTATTTGTCGCTACTAATGAAACTAAAGAACCTTCCAAGCTGCTAGTTTTCCTGGTTGCCCCTCATTTCCACTGCTTACTCTGATGTTTGTTATGATGCCACTTAAGCAAAGTACCATTTTCATAGGCATATTTTTCCCAATAAGTTATTTTCTTTTTGTGTAACAACAGCAGTTTCTCTAAATTATCCATTTTGCCATACAATTCCTTCATTTTTATCTTTGTAAAAGTCTTCACGAGCAAGTGCTAAGATCTCACCATGCAAATGAACACTCTCATATTTCACTTTTTCATATTTCTTATAATTTCTCTTTATTAAAACCTTAAGCCAACCAATGACACATTGCAGTGAAAGCTCCTTCCATTCATCAAATTTGTCTCATTCATAAAATCAGAAGCTGATAAATGATCAATACACAAGCTTCTGAGAGTTAAATTATAGCAAACATATTTCTGCAGATGCCTGGTATCATAAAACAAACATATCTCTTTCTTCATCAAATGTTCCATTTCCTTAATTTTAGGTGTAATGTTATCCACACTCTTCAACTACAGTCAGAGGTCATTTGCAGCCAACTTATTCTCTCTCACTCTGTCTCACAAAACATCCCAACAAGTAGTTGCTCTTGCATATCAGGTGTACAAAATCCTCCTGGAATGCTCTTGCATATTGATTTCCAATACTCAGAATAAGAATTTGAAAGAATATCTATGTCATAGTGTTTTCATGAAGGCTGGTGTAGTATTGGTCAAGGAGACATATACTTCTGGGAGATGCAAGGTTTATGGTAGTGTTAGAAATTTACATGGAAGTAGAATTAATGGTGTGTTGTATTATTCTAACCATTGTTTTTATTATAGTCCTTGTAGAGTGATATATATTATTAGATGTAATTGTCAGGAAGAAAAATGGCATATTAGTCAAACAAAAGGAATGTGAAGGTCAGGATTATGGAGCATTTCTGTGATGTTAGGACCTGGAATGAGAACAAACCTACAGCTGCACATGGTATACAATACCATGATGGCAGAGTCTCAAGTTTTATTTTTCAGTGTCTTTGCCAAACGCCATTTATCTAGAAAGTGTGATATCTAAGCAATGACATTGTTATTAGAAACTAAATTAAATTTAAGATATTGTACATTAATGCCAAACAGTTTAAAACAACAATTAAATGTAGATGCTGTTTTGCAAAATCATTTGTAATTAAAACATTTTAGTATGATGTGATTGATGTAATAATATAAAATAGCTTCTGAATAAGAATTGGTTAATCAATTATTTATGTAGTTAAATATGATTGTTGTATATGGAATGCCATGTTGTGGAATTTTAAATCCATTGAAGGCCATTCACCAAGGTATCAGGATGGTGGTTAAGAATAAAAGTTATTACATGCTAGTCTGTTTGCATTATTTTTAATTTACTTGGACTATGTAGAAATGTTAAATCTAAGCTGTAAAAGGGTATGGCTGTGATTGCTGTAACTGCATCTAGCGGGTGTGAGGTATTTAATGGGAGGGTGATAGAAGTTTATTTAGTTTAAGGGAAGGGTCAAAGTCAAAAGTCAAGTCAAAGAAAATGTTGTCATTCAGAACTACACAGCAGTGTAGCTGAAGGAAAATACAGTGCTTCATTCTCAATGCAGGAAACAGTTCCACATATAGATAGAGAAAAATTAATAAAATATCACAGTAGAGATTTAATAAGTAGCAATTTGTAAGTAAAGTAGGACAGCAGTGATCCATACCCATCTCAGAACAGGAGACAAGGAAGACAAGGAACAATTAGGTAATATTGTCAAAGTAGAATTGAAACAATAGCAGCATATCTATGATTAGACTGAATTATTGCACATGTTGTATATTGCATTTTATAGTCCTTCTGTGTGTAGGTGAGCTGCCTTAGTATTGCACTTAGTTATTGCACATCCATAAAATAAGCCCCTTGATAGGTTAGTTATGTAACAGTCATCGTGGTTCGTTTTTCCCAAGAGTTCAACAGTCTAACCGAGAGTGGAAAGAAACTGTTTTTTAGTCTGGTGGTCTTACAATACAGGCTTCTGTATCTCCTGCCAGAGGATAGGCAAGTGCACAGACCATTGGCAGGATGTGTTGGATCGCTGGAAATCTTTTTGGCAGGGATTACTAATACAAAATGGGTGGGAGGCATACCTCTCAACTGTACAGATTTTCACAGAATGGCCAGATTTTTGCCTCATATTTTTTTATCAATTTTTCATAAAATTGTTGTTTTCTGGCAAACTATTGGCAAGTCATTAAAGTCATTAAAGATTGAAGACAGAAAATAATGACAGATATTTAAGTTCCAGACTTCATACCCTTCAGAAATTTCATGCTAAAGCAAAACCTGTTATTTTATCAACTTACCAAGTTTGTAGAACATTTAAAAATTCTCCCTATTTTTTGGGTCTTTGTCCCTCCCATTATTTATGGCTTTGTCTAGTTTTTGACATAACAACACACCAGAATAAGCAAAATTGCAAAGAAACCAAAAAAAAAAAATCAGATGTAAGCTTTAATAACCACGACACCACAGAGTAAAATAACCAGTGAATTTATTAGTTGGTTCTGGTACCTCGGCTTTTTGCCTTCAATGGAATGTTTAAACACTACAAAAATCACTCTATTTGGCCAGCAAGTGCTACTTGAAACAATTAATTAAATCCACAATCAGCAATGAGGACCAGGAATAAAAAATGCAGGCCAAACCGAAGTTTCAGTGCTTAAATAAAACACTACAGGATTGAGCATTTTCGTATAAAAGTATTTTTTTTTTATTTTGTTGATTCCTGGTTGTTTACTTTCTTAAACAATGAATTAACTTTAATTAACTTTAATTAACATATAAATGTAAAAAACTCTGCATCCCAACCACACATTTGAATATGTGTTAAATTTACTAACCTAAAATTAATCACCAATCATTCATAAATATTTACTACAAACAAAAGCTTATGCCTTATTTTTTATTTCTAGATTTTTTTGCTCTAAGTAGATGAGAGGTATGGTGGGAGGGGCTTCTGTAATAAATTAATACAAAGAGCAGACAGCTCAAGAGTAGTTAAACTCAAGAATTCAGCAGGAACAGGGTAGGTGACGGGGAACAGGCTGACTGATGGGCAGGGGAGAAAAAATTTTTCTTCACACAGCAGTCTGTTCTGGAAGCTGTCTGAAGAAAAGCTTGAACTGGTTTTCCTTGTTACTAGAATTAGAAAGATAAGTTTCAAGTTGCTTCAATGATTAACAAGCACATAAGTTCCCATATTCTTCAGAGAAAGAAGCATAATTGCTTTCTGTCCTAGGTTACAACTTTTAAAACTTTTAAACTTTACCAAATCAAACTCAGGAAATCAGTGCTGCCAAGTGTAAAACACCAACAAATAAACAAATAATGCAGTGTGGAGGTGCAAGAATGAGTCACCAGCATGGACAACTTCACAGACAAATCCCAAACTTTATTGTAATCTAAAAAAAAAAGCATCAAATGCATTAACTTTTGCAATGCACCTTTCATCCCTATAAACTGGGACTTGCTCAGATCCTACTTGAAATCCCATAACACCCTCCTTTTAATTAAATTAATTAAATTAAATTAATTAAATCCACAACCAGCAATGAGGACCAGGAATAAAAAATGCAGGCCAAACCGAAGTTTCAGTGCTTAAATAAAACACTACAGGATTGAGCATTTTCGTATAAAAGTATTTTTTTTATTTTGTTGATTTCTGGTTGTTTACTTTCTTAAACAATGAATTAACATTTAATTAACTTTAATTAACATATAAACGTAAAAAACTCTGCATCCCAACCACACATTTGAATATGTGTTAAATTTACTAACCTAAAATTAATCACCAATCATTCATAAATATTTACTACAAACAAAAGCTTATGCCTTATTTTTTGTTTCTAGATTTTTTTGCTCTAAGTAGATGAGAGGTATGGTGGGAGGGGCTTCTGTAATAAATTAATACAAAGAGCAGACAGCTCAAGAGTAGTTAAACTCAAGAATTCAGCAGGAACAGGGTAGGTGACGGGGAACAGGCTGACTGATGGGCAGGGGAGAAAATTTTTTTCTTCACACAGCAGTCTGTTCTGGAAGCTGTCTGAAGAAAAGCTTGAACTGGTTTTCCTTGTTACTAGAATTAGAAACATAAGTTTCAAGTTGCTTCAATGATTAACAAGCACATAAGTTCCCATATTCTTCAGAGAAAGAAGCATAATTGCTTTCTGTCCTAGGTTACAACTTTTAAAACTTTTAAACTTTACCAAATCAAACTCAGGAAATCAGTGCTGCCAAGTGTAAAACACCAACAAATAAACAAATAATGCAGTATGGAGGTGCAAGAATGAGTCACCAGCATGGACAACTTCACAGACAAATCCCAAACTTTATTGTAATCTAAAAAAAAAAGCATTAAATGCATTAACTTTTGCAATGCACCTTTCATCCCTATAAACTGGGACTTGCTCAGATCCTACTTGAAATCCCATAACACCCTCCTTTTAAATATTCTCCCAAAAATTAAAAAAATGAATTGAATGTTAATTCAATTAATTAACCTATTCACAAATTGTGAACCAATAAAAATGTTCCTAAATTCTAATGCTAAACAATGTACCATATATTAAAAGCATAAAAATAAGCATTGTTATAAAACATTCTAAATAGGAAAAGCAATGAACATGCATTTAACATTATAGCTGAAATCAGAATATAAAATTATGCTAAAAAAACTGTGATATGATCCAATAAATAATAAAATCTATGTTAACAAGGTTCAATTTAAAGTTAAAATTCTTATAATCATCCAATTTACCTAAACTGCGTGTCATTCTCAAATCATTCTATTTTTTTAGTACAAAAATAGGGCTACCCTTTATGTGAAACTAAATTTAAAGTGCAATTATAAACTGCCATTGTCTTCAAATTCTAAAACATTAGGTGATAAAAAATCTTTAAAATATGAAAGCATAAAAACATAAAAAATCTGCATAAGTGGAAAGAAGAAATCATAAAAGGGACACTATCCATAAGGACCACATTTACCATGATTACAATCTGGCTGCTCTCAACTTTAAAACTGGCACAAAAGATATATTTCCTTTCGATCCAGGAGATTCATTGGCCTGTAAAACCACTTGCCCATAACTCTCCCTACACTAATTTTTTTTTAAACCTTGAACTGGTTTTCCTTGTTACTAGAATTAGAAAGATCAGTTTCAAGCTCCTTCAACAATAAACAAGCACATGCGTTCCCGCATTCTTCAAAGAAAGAAGCATAATTGCTTTCTGTCCTAGGTTAGAACTTTTAAAACTTTTAAACTTAAAAAAACTCAAAGCAAAACAATGCAACAAAACAGTAAACCAAGACAAGCTAATATAAATAAACAAACCAGGCAAGTTCAGATTTCATCACATAATACCCTGTTCTGGCAGAGGTTTTAAGAAAATCCTGAAGGATATTAATCATTTTCCTTAAATACAAAGACCAGTCCTCAGCTCTTCCTGAAGTTATTAAGCTATTGATCTCCCACAGGCTTAACAGAAAGAGACATAACATGATTTTAAATCAAGCCTACTAATCTGACAAAACTCCAAGGAAAAAACATTTAAATAACATTTCACAGTATTAAAAGAGAAAAGTAAGAAAATAATGGCATAGGTGCAGAAACTTGAAATCATATTTCATCACCCAAGTACCCTTTTATGCCAGCTATATTGAAAAAATAAAAACGCAGTTTTAGGTTTTTCCATAACTCACAAGCAATATTTTTCTCCTGGTACTCACAGAGGAAAAATGAAGAATTGCTTTTTGACATATCCAAGAGTGTTTACAATGCGTACAAAATATCTAAATAAAACAGTGAGGTTAAAAAACAGAAATGCAATAAGAAAACAATGTAAATATATAAACCAATAATCAGTTGTACTTGTGCAGCAGTCTTTTCTTGCATCTGTCACAGGATAAACTTGAATTAATTTTCTCCTTTAATTTGCATGCAGCCTGTTTTCATGGACCTCAGAAAAAGACATATAATGTTTGCTTTCTGACCTAACCTAGAACATTAAAATGTCTGAGAATATAAAATAACACTGCAACAGAATACAAGAAAAAGACAATGCAGTTATGCAAAACGGAAAATTTTCATGACGCAGCATCACATTCTGATCGATGTCTCAAGAAAATTTTGGACTCTTTCCCTTTTTTATCTTAAATAGAAATACCGGTTTCCAGATTTTCCTACACTAAGCCTCACAGAAATAAACATTTTCTTTTTTCTATTAATGTAAAACATTTATAGCTCCTCAAAAATATCTACATAAATTAATTTAGCAAAGAAGGAAAATCTAAAGGAGAAATGCTGTAAACAATCAAATTTCCACATACAATAGTCTGTTATGGCTACCATCTCATGAAAACTTTGAACCAGGCTTCCTTGTTACCTGACATGTAGTGATCATTTCAAAGTTCTCCAATATCTCACAAGCAATTATCTTCTCTATATCTCTCAAACAAAACCACAAAGTTTGATTTTGCCCTAACCTAAAATATTTACAACTCAAAGACAAACATCTTTAGGAAAATAACACTGCAGCGAAAAAGGTAATATGAATAAAATGCATGTCTATTGCACCCCCACTCAAAATATCCACTTTCATATACAGAAATCTGTATCAGAAACCGTATCAATAACCCATTGAAATACTTTTTCTTGTTATCTTAAATACAATGGCCAGCTTCAACTTTTTTTCCTTAACTCTCAAGTCACTGGTAATTATTATCTCCTTAACTACAAGACTCACTTTCTCACCTAAGTTAGAACTATTATATCTCAGAAAACCTATCTGAAAGAAAATGACACAATAGTCATTGTGCATGCGTGTGCATGTGTGTGTACACGCCATAGAATTTTCATTGTAGGACAGTAACAGAATATTTGAAATATATACAACTCAAAGAGAAACAGTCAATCAATGTCTTTCAAGAAATAAGTTAAAGAACTTCTTACCTGTGGCTGTTTTTTGTTGCTAGAACTGAGTTTTACAGCTGAAAACAAATTTAAATTTCTTCATTAGCTATGTAGAATGGTTGGTACATTTTTTAATTATCATTGATATACAAGAACAAAATAAACACTATTTTAAACAGTAGCATGCCTTCTCAGGTTATAAATACAATATATATTAAAGATAGAATCCTGGTTACTCATTCTCACTTAGGGTTAACTGAGCAAATCAGCCAATATCATGGCAACATTCATCTGACTAGAGCACATATTTGGGGGTGTAGAGACATGTTCCTTAGTATATCACATACTGTATGGTCATTTATAAAATGATCATAGGGAAATTTCTGAATATAGGACATGTCAAAGGAAGGAAAGAATGGCCAGCCAAATGGAAATCAAGTGTAATGAAAAAAAAACCTCATTGTTTACACTTACAGAGAGGGGCTTAGCAATGAATTGCGTAAAAATGGATTCATGTTATACAACTTCTTTTGAGGACATGGCAGTTGAAAAGTTAATTAAAATTGTAACACTTTCATCAGTTTTTTCTGTGTAGATGTGATTTTTTTGTGGACTGAAATCAAAAAATCTGACTGACACTTTTATGTATCAAGCTATAATCATATGATAACTGAGTTTAAAAAACAATTAACATTTTTATCTCTTTCCATAATTTGTTGCCACAAGAATATCATACTGTGTAATATTTGGAGTGGATCCTAATCCTTTATCAATATTTTTTTCTTGAAAAATCTAAAGAAAAGTCCTTGATGGGTTTAATTGATTATATGAGCATAGAGTAGTGGACTTTGTCTTTTTAAGAAGAAAAAAGAAACACTAAAGAATCACTTAAGTTAGACAGAGAGAAATGGATTAGGAAGAAAAAAGGAAATTGTTGCAGTTGTGACACATATGAAGCATTTTTTTAAACTGTAGATGAAATGGTGGAGCAATATTAAAGCTAACAGAAATATACAATAATAGGAAGGATGAGTGCAGGAGAGTGTGATAATTTTATTACAGATCGGAATGATATTACATCAAAAACAAAATAGTACTAGGCAAAATACATTAAAGAATAAATTATGTTTAGAAGATGAAAATAAGCTAGGAAACATATAAAACAGAAAGATATGTTGAAAGGAAACTTATAAAAGGTTTGTTATTTCTAATGTAAGACAATATAATCATTATTTTTCATAAAATACACAAAGGGGAGTGAGGAAAGGCAAACATTGATTGAGAAAGAGTATTAATGGTAAGATAGAGGTATATAGACAGCACCTTTGGATATTGGGATATATATTATTTTCAAGGGGCTGGAAATTGAATAAAGAGAAAATGAGTGGTTGGAAGTTAGTAGGATGAAGTAAGTTAGAGGAGCAGGGTCAGGCTGTCTGATGTATAAGTTAGAGTAATTTTAGTAAGATCTAGTGAAGGAAATAACTAATGACTGATATGAGAAAGCCAATGTAGAGAAAAACAGCTATATAAATCAAATAGATTAGTATGTATGGAAAAGGGTAAATAACAGAGAACTATGGTACTGGACACTGCAGTATTTCTATCACTTAAACAATGCTGGCAAAAATAATGATACCACAATACCAACAAAAGTAATTGACTTCAGCAATTGACTCAGTTGCTGGTGTCTTTCCAAGGGGATCCAATATCTGTCTGCTTGAGATGACATGGTTGACAGCCCTGAATGCTTCACCAGAGATGGCCTCCTCCTGTCACCCCTGGGATTCTGGATCCTGGCCAAGGTTCTTGCCTCCTCAGTGTGCCATTTTTAGGCTATGTCCCAAAGACAAATCTTCCAGCATAAAAGTTCTGTCAAAAAGCAAATTGAAGGTCATGCTGCTTAATGCTAGGAGCTTTAACCTGAAATTGCAATCACTGGAGGCTCTCCTTACACTGGAAGATGCTGATGTCTGTGCGGTCATGGAAACTTGGTTCAGGGCTGTGGAGAGCACCCCTGCCTTACCAGGCTACACCTCATTTCACACATCCTGACCTCAAAATGAGGTCAAGAAGACAAAAGGTGGTGCAGTGTCTATCGTCATTAAGGACAGGCACACCTCCAGACTGGTTTGCCAACACGACACACTGGAATTACTCCAGGTGCAGCTGACAGTTGACAAGACACCCATCCAAGTTATAGCCAGCTATAGACCCCCCCTCCATGACTCAGGATACCCACTCCTCCTACCTGGACCTACTTGACTCCATCAAGGTACCCCCTAACACCCCGATCCTTAGTAACTAACTACCCCACCATAGACTGGGTCAACTATTCCTGCAGTAATGCACTCACCCAATGATTTCTTGATTTCATCAATTCTAATGCACTAGATCAGCTTGCCTCATCACCCTCAAGGGGAGATAACCTTCTGGACTTGATTCTCACCACCATGGGCGACCGGTGCACTACTCCCATAGTATGTTCTTCCCTGGTGAGATCAGATCATCGGTCTGTCTCATTCAAAGTTTCTATCCCACACAACCCCCCTCCCCCACTCGTAACCAGGCTAAAATACTTCTCGAAAGTTGAGTTCAATGTTCTAAGGGAGGGTATCAGTAGCTTCACACCACAGCTCCCCTCAGAGGATGCAGACAACTATGATGAACAGTACCCCAGTGCAATATACAAGCACCTGTACAACTGCATGGACTTAGCCATATCCAACAGAACTAAAACCTGCTCCTCATGGAAACACAAACCTGCCTGGTGGACATCTTCTGTCAACATGTTTTACAACAAAAGGAAGAAGCTGTTGTCCAAGGGTAAAAAGGAACAAATTCCAAATTGGAAAAACTCCCTCCTTAGCCTCAACAAGCAAATCAGATCACTAGTGAAAGCCTCCAAAGCCAATTATGACTTGAAGCTAGCTTCCAAAACAAAGGGAAAACACAAAGCCTTCTTCAATTACATCAGGAACCTCCATGACAAAGCCCAGGTTTGTTTCAAATTAGTACTTATCAGTACAACTTACACTGATCCTGTTGACTTAGGTTGAGTGCAAACGTCACCTCCATATCCACCTAAAGTATCTATATCACATTATCACATTGTAATAATGTCAAACAGCTACAATATCGAAAATGCCATTAGCAAAACTGTTCTTGTGGGGGGTCTGCGCCCCCACCCCCGCTAATTATACATACCAATTCTGAGATTACACTACAGTGAGGAAAGGGCAAATTTTCTGATCCTCACTGTACTGCGATCTCACAAAAAACATTTTGCTGAATGGGATTTTTGACATTGTAGCCTTTCAATATTTTGACAATACAACAATGTGATATAGACCCCCCCCCCAAAGGCCCATTAGACATCCCTGATACTTGTCCCGCAGCTCACATCTCCATAGATTAAGTGCTAAAGGTCCTATCCAAGGTAAAAAGTACAGCTTCCAAGGGACTTGATAATATCACAGGCTGTATTCTTTACCATCTCCAGCAAGAAATAGCTTTGCCATTGTGCACTCTATTCAACCAGAGCTTAAGTACAGGCTTCATTCTAGCAGAGATGAGAACTGCCTTTGTCATCCCCTTGCACAAAGGTGGTGCCACTACTGACCCTGGAAACTATTTCCCCACTAGCTTGACAAGCCTGATCTGTAAAGTCATGGGGCGTGTTATTATGGATCTCATAAACAAGGACATAGGCAATCTCCAAGCACTTGACTCCACCCAGTTCAGATTTTTCAAGGGCAGATCTTGGCTGTTGAACCTGGTTGACTTCTTTGAGGCTGTCATGAAGGCCCTGGATGAGGGAAAGTCAATACATACAGCATACCTTGACTTGGTCAAGGCCTATGACACAATCCCCCACTCTGGCATCACTGAAAAGCTAACCTAAGTTGATGTAAATCCCTATCTCATTAGGTGGGTGGCCAAGTGGCTCACAGATAGGACCCACAAGGTCAAAATAGGCACCTCCACCTCTGACAGCAGACCTGTCACTAGTGGTGTTCCCTAGGGATCTGTCCTGGGACCGCTACTGTTTGGCATCTACTTCTTAGAGGTCCAACAAAGACAAAAGGCCTGTGGCTGACTAAGTTTACAGATGACTGTAAATTGGGTGCTGTCATTGATTCCTCAATGATGTTAGCATACTGCAAGATGGTCTCACAGCAACAAATGACTGGTGCCAAAATCATGGCCTTAAGTTAAATGCAAAAATTTGTATTTGTTCTTAGTAGCACAGCTGTTTAGCTGACTGTGACTGATTCTACAACCACCACTACATACAAAGCAGATCTAAATATACTTGTTTTTGCAATTATTCTGTTTCAGTGAGAGTTAACAAAACTGTACTGCATGTATTTATTTGTTTCATCGAATATTGATTGAATATTGGTGGTCTCTCTCTCTCTCTCTCTCTCTCTCTCTCTCTCTCTCTCTGTCTCTCTCCCTCTGCAGTTTATTGTTACCACCCACCCATCTAAGTGTTGCTGTATTCTTAAACTTGGTAGCTTTGGAATTGCCCATCCCTGCTGTAAATTTGCCTTTGGACATTCCTCCCAGCCCCATCTCATTTGCTCACTCAACTGAGTATAGTGAGATCATTTGGGAAGGAATAGACACCCCCTTGCTTCTCTGATTTTGGACACTCCTACCAGTCCCATCTCATCAGCTCTTTCTACTGAGTACAGAGAGAGCATTTGGGAAGGCCAACCCCCTTAGTTTCTTAATCTTGAATTATCTTCTATTTCCTCCCACTCCACTTTCAAAAAAAAAACAATGTTACAAAGACGTGTCTGGAGTATTTCTCCCTGGGCCTCCGCTGAAAATTGGCTTTGTTCTAAGTCGGACTTTACCGGTTAACAAATGTTAAATAAATAAAAAATAAATAAACAAAACAAAAACAAAATTTACACTTTATTCAACTGCTCTTACTGTAACTGTGTTCTACCTACTTTATTATCCTATTTTGCTTTGCTGTGTGCTCTTAAGTGTTGGAGTGCTCTTATTCTGATGCACTTATTACTGCTTGTTAGTAGCCTGATTACATTTATCTGCTTTATCTGCTATTCTAAGCTTCTTAGTTTTGGTTTTTGCACTTGTGCTTCAGGCAATTATTTTACATTTTAGAATGTTTTTGTGGTCTGCACTCTTGTGGACAAAACCTTATCAAAACCCTCTCTCCATAATTCCACCAAGTATTCAGAACACTATGTTTGGACAATTCCCGTCAGTTTCTGCTAGCAGCTTGGTTGACATGGGCATGCTGAGACATTGTAGCAACTGCCTCATGTTCACTGTTAGCCCTCTTCTCCTAGCACATAATTCTTATACTTGCGAGAAATGCATCTACATCAGTAAACTGGAATCCATGCACTCTTGTGCCACAGTCCGTACTCCTGACAAAGAGGAGATTGCCAGCCCAAGCATCACACCACCCACTTCACATAGCCAAGCACAACACACAGCCACCTATGCAGAGGTCCTCAAGAAAAACTTACTTAAACAGCAGAGACCTCCAAAACACACTCACAAACATTCCACACACAACACCAAACACATCATACACAGCAGACAACACACCAGTGTCTCACAAACACAGCCCATAAGGCAAAACAATTAACCATCACAGCCCACAAGTCATAACAATAAAACAAACATACCAGTCATTGGTGACTCAGTTGTGAGACACACCGATGTCCCACTCACCAGGCTTGACAAGTAGAAGGTCATGGTCAGTTGTCTGCCAGGCGCAAAAATTCATTACATCATGCAAGCACTTAAGTCTGTCCACAACAGGTACAAGTATGACTCTGTCATTATCCATGTTGGTGTGAATGGCATGAGACATACCTCCCTGGACCATATGAAGACAGACATGATTGAGTATGTGCCACAGGCAGGTACGACCCTAGCCCTAAACAGCATCCTACCTTCACCAAGAATGATACCATAATACCAACAAAAAATAATTGACTTCAACAACTGGTTTAATTTCTGGTGTCTTTCTAAGGGGATCCCATATCTGTCTGCCAGGGATGACATGGTTGACAGGCCTCAATGCTTTGCCAGAAATGGCTTCCACCTGTTACCCCTGGGATTCTGGATCCTGGCCAAGGCTCTTGCCTCACCCATTCTGCCTTTTTTAGACTATGTCCCAAGACAAATCTTCCAAAATCAAAGATCTGTCAAAAAGCAAATTGAAGGTCATGCTGCTTAATTCTAGGAGCCTTAACCTAAAAATTCAAATACTAGAGGCTCTTCTCACACTGGAAGATGACATTGTCTGTGCAGTCAAGAAAACTTGGTTCAGGGCTGCGGAGAGCACCCCTGCCTTACCAGGCTATACCTCATTCCACACATTCCGAACCCAAAATGAAGATGAGAAGACTAAGGGTGGTGGAGTCTCTATCTTCATTAAAGATAGGCACAGCTCCAGATTGGTTTTTCAGCATGACACACTGGAATTACTCCGGGTGCAACTGACAGTTGGCAAGACAATCATCCAAATTATAGCCAGCTATAAACCTCCCTCCATGACTCAGGACACCCACTACTCCTACCTGGACCTACTTGACTCCAACAAGGTACCCCTTAACGCACTGATCCTTGGTGACTTCAACTACCCCACCATAGACTGGGTGAACTATTCCTGCACTAATGCACTCACCCAATGATTCCTTGACTTCATCAGTTCTAACACACTAGACCAGCTCGTCTCATCGCCCACAAGGGGAGATAACATTCTGGACTTGGTTCTCAATAACATGGGTGACCACTGCACCACTCCCATAGTATGTTCTTCCCTGATGAGATCAGATCATCGGTCTGTCTCATATACAGTGTCTCTCCCACCCAACCCTCTACAGCCATAACCAGGCTAAATAACTTCTCAAAAGCTGACTACAACCTCCTAAGGGAGGGTATCAGTAGCTTCCCTCCACAGCACCCTCAGAGGATGCAGACAACTATTCTGAACAGTACACCAATGCAGTATACAAGTACCTGTACAACTGCATGGACTCAGTCATACTCAACAGAATTAAAACTATAATTTTCTTGGGTGGCGAAAGCCAGGGTACCTTTTTGGCTAGGCTTATATAGGCCCTAGGGCCAATAGCTTAGTACCTACCTATGAACCTATAAAACCTGCTCCTCAAGGAAACACAACCTGTCTGGTGGACATCCTGTATCAACAGGCTTTACAACAAAAATAAAAAGCTGTTGTCCAAGGGTAAAAAGAAACAAATTCCAAATTGGAAAAACTCCCTCCTTAGCCTCAACAAGCAAATTAGATCACTAGTGAAAACCTCCAAAGCCAATTATGAATTGAAACTAGCCTCTGAAACAAAGAGAAACCACAAATCCTTCTTAAGTTACTTTAGGAACCTCCATGGCAAAGCCCAGGTTTGTTCCGAATTAGTACTTAATGATACCACTTACACTGATCCTGTTGACTTAGCCAACCTGTTAGCAGATAGATTCAGCATAAATTTTACCCTCCTATCCTCCCAAATGCCCATTCAACATCCCCAATATTTGTTCCATACCTCACATCTCTGTAGATCAAGTGTTAATGGCCCTCTCCAAGGCAAAGAACACAGCTTCCATGGGACTTGATAGTATCCCAGGCTGTATTCTGCACCATCTCCAACAAGAACTAGCTTTGCCATTGAACACCGTATTCAACCATAGCCCAAGTACAGGCTTCATTCCAGCAGAGTAGAGAACTGCCTTTGTCATCCCATTGCACAAAGGTGGTGCCACTACTGACCCTGGAAACTATCGCCCCATTAGCTTGAGAAGTCTGAACTGTAAAGCTATGGAGCGTATTATTATGGATCTCATAAACAAGGACATAGGCAATCTCCAAGCACTTGACCCCACGCAGTTCAGATTCATCAAGGGCAGATCTGGCCTGTTGAACCTGGTTAACTTCTTTGAGGTTGTCACTAAGGCCCTAGCTTACCTTGACTTGTCTAAAGCCTTTGGCACAATCACCCACTCGGGCATCATTGAAAAGCTAACCCAAGTTGGCATAAATCCCTATGTCATCAGCTGGGTGGCCAACTGGCTCACCAATAGGACCCACAAGGTCGAAATAGTTGCCTCCACCTCTGACAGCAGACCTGTCACTAGTGGTGTCCCCCAGGGATTTGTCCTGAGACTCCTACTGTTTGCCTGGATCTCTGAAAAGTAGATGCCAAAGACAAAAGGCCTGTGGCTGACCAGGTTTGCAGATGACTGTAGTTGGGTGATGTCATTGACTCCCTAAGTGATGTTAACATACTGCAAGAGGATCTCACAGCAACAAATGACTGGTGCCAAAGTCATGGCCTTAAGTTAAATGTAAAAAAAAATGTATTTGCATACCATTCGGGAAAATCATGGTCCCTACTGATTACCACATCAATGGCAACTCCTTAAGTATTCAACCTGTGGTGAGAGGCCTGGGTACTCAAGTTGACAACAATCTCACATTTGACCATTGTGTAGCAGCAGTGGTCAGAAAAGCCTTTTACTTGGTTCATCTCATAAGTAAAGGGATTACATCCAGAAAAAAGAGGTTATTACCTCTCTGTACTCCTCCCTTATTCGACCAACAATTAAGTATAACGCCCCATTTAGTATGTATCTCTCCAAACACCTGCACCAACTGGAAAGGCCACAGAAATACCTCACAAAGAGAATCCATGGCCTTCAACACCTATCCTATAGTGTCAAATCACTATCACTCTACTCAGTATTGTACAGATTGCTCAGAAGTGACCTATGTCTCGCCTAAAAGACAATATCAGCTCAGAGGTGATCTGTGTCTCACCTACAAGGCAATATCAGACCTTGCCCTACTAGCGAGGTCTCCATATCTGTAAGTCTAACACCTTGCGCATTACCTGCTCAAAAGGCCTAAATCTAATATGTGACATCAACAAAACCTGCTGGAACGATAGGTTTGTCTCCCAGATGCTGCCCCATCTCTGGAATAGACTTCCTTTACATGTCAAACAGAGTACATTGTTGACCCTCTTCAAGCGCAACCTTGATGAGTGCACGGGAAGCCACTAATTTGTCCCAGGAGTCCCACCTGTGTCCCTCACTGACAGGGACAACACGTGTTGACTGAGGTTTCTTTTTTGGGGATAAACTCTTGGCTAGGCTTATAAGGGCCCCAGGGCCATTAGCCTTGTAACCTGCTATGATCCTATGCTCCTATAAAAAATATATCATCATACCATTAGACAAAAACATGGCCCCTACTGATTACTACATTGATGGCAAACCCTAAGTGCATAACCTGTGGTGAGTGACCTGGGTACTATACAACAATCTCACATTCGACCATCATGTAGTGGCAGTGGTTAGAAAAACCTTTTACTTGGTTCATCTCATAAGTAAAGGGATTGCATATAGAAAAAAGGAGGTTTTTACCTCTCTGTACTCCTCCCTCATTAGGCCAATAATTGAGTATAACACCTCATTTGGTATGTACCTCTCCAAACACCTGCACCAACTGGAAAAGTCACAGAAATACCTCACAAAGATAATCCATGGCCTCCAACACCTGTCCTACATGTACAGGCTCAAATCACTGTCACTCTATTTGCTATCATACAGATTGCTCAGAGGTGATCTGTATCTTGCTTACAAGGCAATATTGGGCGCTTCCCTACTAGAGATGCTCCATATCCATAAGTCTAACTTATTGCACATTACCACTCAAAAGGCCTAAATCTAATATGCAACATCAACAAAACTTGCTGGAGAGACAGGTTTGTTGCCCAGAGGCTGCCCCATCTCTGGAATAGACTTCCCATACATGTCAAACAGAGTACCTCACTGATCCGTTTCAAGTGCAACCTTGATGAGTGGATGGGAAACCACAAATTTTTTCCCAGGGGTTCCACCTGTGCCCCTTAGTGACAGGGGTGACAGATGTGGACTGAGGTTGCTTTTTTGGGGATAAATTCTTGGCTAGGCTTGTAAGGGTCCCAGGGCCATTAGCCTAGTAACCTCCTATGATCCTATGATCATATAGCTTACCACTGACAGTACAGTTAGAGTTTATTTAGAACTAGATGTAAGGCTAGGAAAAGGGAACTATATTAAGACATGTTTATCTCTGGCAGGTAAAATGTTGAAGTCTGCAAAAGAGTAATAAATATGCAAAAGGTGTTTATTAAATATTGATATAGCACTAGGTTTGATGTTTCAAAGGGTGTATTAGACATATAGGGAATGTTAAAGTTTGGTACATGAAATGCTACCCCATGACTCAGCAAATCCTAAAAGAAGAAATGCTCATTTCATCAAAGTAAGCTGGGTTGACCATCCTGGATCAGTGCCATGAAGGGATGGAGCCCTTACTGTGACCCAGGCAACTCGGGTTTGATTTGTGTCCTGCTTCTTCGATGGATGGCGGGAAGGGTTAGTGTGCACAAAAACATACTGGGCACTGGATGGTGTTATCACCCTGGTGGAAAACAAGGGGGGGGGGCTACCACTCATGATCTGCTGAAAGGCAGGATTACTTGGTGGAAATGCCCCTCATAGAAGTGAATGGACTTTCTCCTTGGACAACCCATTACATGTCCCCTCTTGTGCCTACCCAAATTTTATTTTATTTGTTTACATTTGCTTACTGGGATGGTCCTGCTGGGCAAAACCCCCTTTTCAGGTGAGGTCAGAGGAAAAAAGTTCCAAATAAGAAAATGATACAATGCATAAAATACATTTTTAGAGAAACTATACATTCATTGAAATTAAGTAGTCAATTGTACATCTCCATTGGTAGCATAGATGAATAAAGTCCTAAGTATGACCCAGGCAACCTGGGTTTGGTTTATGGCTCATAAGGTTGATGGTTAATGGAGACATGCCTATCCTGGGGTGGGTGGGTGATGTATGAGCGTATCCCTATGATAATCCTTGATGGAGGCTGGGGACGTCCTTTGAAGGGAGAGCATGGTTGAAGGCTGGAAGATGTTCTGGCTGAGCTGCTGTGGAGGTGAGGTGATACGCCATGCTCTTACATTGCCTGCCCATCCAAGTCATACACTGTTACCATATGGAGGGGGGGGAAACAGGGTAGGTCATAAATGACACCCCCCCAGACAGATGCTTTGATATGCCAAGCCCTCGGTAGCCTAAAGATCCTTGACCAACATCAGCAATACGGATAAGTCTGGGTGGCAAGGAATGAACTGGTAAAAAAATAAAAAAAAAACAATCAATTTAATAGAGCCAGTAAAAATAAATAGAATGTTCATCTTTTAATTTCATTTGGTTTAATTTAGTTAGTAATAGCAGAGATGGTCAAGGTGGAGGGATGGAGAGGGAGCAGCAGAGTAAGACAGGAGATGATGCAGTGACAGCAGAGTGAGACAGGAGGTCGGATAGTGGTAAATATATAGGAGAGTATATAAGTAGAGAGGGCAGAGAAGGAACAGAGGAGAGGAGATGAGAGGAGAGGAGAAGAAGGGAAGTTTAGGTAAGGTCAAGTAGAAGTTGGATATATTAACTAAGGATAGAGCAAGAGCAGGATGATCACAGAGCACAGCAAGAGCAAATGTGCATAGTTTGAGCTATGAGAAAAAGAAAAAAATTCAACCTGCCCTTGATGGCTGTCTGAATGATGATTCCTCCCAGTCAACCCATACCCCAATGAAGGAAAACAAATTGTCCAATTTGGTGGGTGGGAGTTGATGATCATCTGACAGAAGGGTAATTGGTTATTTACCGTGGGTAGATCTTCATTGTTCCACTGGTTCGATGAAGTGGGATTTCAATATTTTGCATGTCGATAAACTGTGTTCCATAATATGGGATTTTGATGAAGTCAGGTAGATCCATATATAAATATATATGCACACACACAGACTATATATGGGTCTACCTGAGATGGTCGATAAGCCATTTGATCGACTCTCATTTGGTCAACAATTCATTTGGTCGACAAGCATGTTATGTGGGGGGCTTCACCCCCCACACCCCCCAATGTGGGGGGCTGTGCCCCCCCACACCCCCTAACTATATATATCAACTCCAGGGTCGCACAACATTGGGGAGGGGGGCAAATTTGCCTGTCGACCAAATGAATTGTCGACCAAATGAGATTCGATCAAATGGCTTGTCGACCATCTCAGGTAGACCCATGTGTGTATATATATATATATATATATATATATATATATATATATATATATACATACATATATATATATATATATATATATATATATATATATATATATATATATATATATATATATATAAAAAATATGTATATATATATACATATGCATATACATATATAAAATATATATATATATATATATATGTGTGTGTGTGTGTGTGTGTGTGTGCGTCTATGGTAGTGAGGAAATTATTCAATGTTGTGTAACTTATAAACAAAGAAATGGCATCTACGTCCGAAGAGGTTATACAGCATCTCCACTGTAATGGGCAGTCATCAGACATTTCATTGAGTACAGTGCCATTTTGGTATGTACCTAGCCAGGCACATCCAACCATTGGAAAATCCACAGATGTTCCTCACTAAAAGAATACAGGGCATTAACAATATGTCCTGTGCAGACCACCTCAAAGCCCTATTCCTGTGATCTGTTTCCTACAGGCTGTTTTAGGGAGATCTAAGCCTGGCATACAAGGTATCTTTGAACTCCAGTCTGATGGACCTGCTGCATAGCCCCAAAACAAACAACTTCAGAATTACTCATTCTAAAGAATTAAACGTTGTCTCTGATATAAATAGGTCCTGCTAGAGAGACATATATGTATCCCAGAGACTACCCAATTCACTGAAACAGGCTCCCCATCCATGTGAAACAGAGTTCCTTCCTAATCCAGTTAACGTTTAAATTGAGCAATTGGATGGAGAACAGGAAATTCATCCCTGATTTGGCACCTATGTCTCTAAGGGACACAGGCAGACTGTTATTGGTTTATCACCCAGGCTTCTGCTTGTAAATGCTTCATCTCCCAAGCCCCTGCTTACACTACCAAGTGTACCAGAGCTTGACAGAGATTTGAGATGCATGGCTAGGCATAAAAAGGCCCTGGGGATTGTTAGCCTAGTACACATCTATGAACCTAATATGTATAGCAGCTCCAAGATTGCACAACAGAAGGGTAAGGGCAAATTTCCTGACCTGCTACAATGGGATCTTACACAAAAAGCAGATGGATAAAACACTATTATGTAGAGAGTTCACTTTTCCAAGCATTTGTTCTTATTTGTAACAGCAAAAAGCATTTACTCTTATGAATTTAAGCTCTTCTGACCTGCTACCTGTATATATATATATATATATATATATATATATACATATATATATATATATATATATATATATATATATATATATATATACATATATATATATATATATATATATATATATATATATATAACTACACCCCGGGGATCACTTCGGTGGCTCTGCTTGACAGGGGCACAGGCAAATAACTTTCTTGGGTGGCGTAAGCCAGAGAATCTTGTTGGCTAGGCTTACCTAGGCCCTTGGGCCGATAGCTTAGTACCGACCTATGAACCTATATCTATATAAGTGTGTGTGTGTGTGTGTATATGTGTGTATGTGTGTGTGTGTGTGTGTGTGTGTGTGTGTGTGTGTGTGTGTGTGTGTGTGTGTGTGTGTGTGTGTGTGTGTGTCTATATATATATATATAGATTCACTTCAGAAGCTCGAAATACTGAAATATCGAATTCAGTATTTCGCGCCCAGAAAGTCGAATCCACAAAACCATGAAAACTCAAAACCGTGAAATTCAAAATCTCGCACACCAGTGATTTTGAATTTTGCGGTACTACTGCACACACATACACCATTCTCCCCACACACACACATAACCTGTCTACTATATGGAAGCACCCCCCCCATACCCACCCCACTTAAATATTCTCACTTTGAGGTTGCACTACATACAAACACACACAAAACACCACACAAGCTACATTCTCCTCGCACACACACATCACAGCAACAAAACACATTGACACACACCACAGTCCCTACCCAAAACCCTTAACACACACACTTACCTGAATACATAACAACAGCGAAAGTTCAGAAGCACGAAATTCAAAACCTCCGGTATTCGAGGTTTTGAATTTCATGCTTCTGAACTTTCGCTGTTCTCAGGATTCGACTTTTTGGGCTCAAAATACTGAAATTCGATATTTCAGTATTTTGAGCTTATGAAGTGAATCTATCTATATATATATATATATATATATATATATATATATATATATTGAAATGCACTACCTTCAAATTCTGTTCTCCCAAGTAAAACATATCAAAGAATTGAATTATTGAGCAGAGCACTTGAAGAAGACAAGAATTATTTCAACGGGGCATGTCTTTAGCACCCCTTATGTCCTCACTAAATTAAACATACCTACTCTATGATCACAAAAACCTCCTAAAAAGGGGGAAACTACCTTGTCTCTGATACTGAGTCATCTCGCGTAAATCCTGGGGTTCAGAAACAGTTTTCACATCTCTATAGGCAAATTTGTGCAAAGAACTGTCAATCTCGGGGTGAAGAGGATTCAGAGTCATAGTGAGCATGATTATAGAAACACGTAAATTCCATGACTTAGGTAACACGCAGATGGCAGTGTAATGATGCAGTAATGAGCTACAGTATTAAAATGTGGGTAAACAATATGGCTAATTCATTTAGAAGCATATATATTATATGCCAAGAGACACTAAATCCAGAGCTATGGACAACAACAAAAACTTGGAGTTGTGGCAGACAGACCTGAAATATATGTATGGGGTAGCCACCACACTACTACATCTATGTATACAAGAAGCCGTTATCACTGTTGGTAGTCAGGGTGTTGCACCTAGTCTCACACAGCGGTGAGAAGTCATGCACCCACACCTAAGACATCATGCCCTCCATTTTTGTGCTTTGCAGCCAAACCTCTCCCCCTTTTCCATCCCCTGTCTTGACTTTTCAACCTTCCCCATCTTTCTTTGTTTCACAGAAAAGGGTGTCTGCCTCATAAAACAAAAAATACCCTTCCTATTTCTCTCCACCTCCATTCTTACCTCCCCTGGTGTGCATACCTCTGATTTCTGTATTCCATCCCTACTTTCCCATGCACTTATTTCTACCCCATTTAAAATCATAAAACAGGTATAAAATAGATATAAGCACAGATGAAGGACATTTACTGTGGTTTCTAGATATTTTCATTGAGTCGCCATCTAGTGCAGTTCCACACATAGTGACATATTTTAAACATTCTACGTTGAACACTTGACGGAACTTTAAGCAGCAAACCATCACTGGCCCATCTACCAGGCTGCCTGCCTGACAGCCTCAGCAATCATCTACCTACCTATCTACTTAGGCAACGTCTTTATACCCCCAAATAATTCCATATATTAACAAGTACGCAACAACAAACAATTTTCACCTGACACTTTTATATCACTCCTCCAGCACTGTGACTGGTTCCCTCTAAAGCATCTTCAACTTGACTCTGCCGTACAATACTTTAATAATAATTTCCTAAACATACTAATCAGTTTAGCTACAGGAATATCTGTGTAAAATCAAACCATGCAACATGGTTAACTAAAGATACCAAAAAAACTACTAAAGTTTAGAGACAAAGTGTGGGCACAATATCAGGTGAAGAAAAGTTATAACACTCTAGATTGCTACCGCCAACTAAGAAACAATTCCAAAAAAAACAAATTAAGAATGATTAAAAAGCACACTATACTAAGATGGCACAAAAACACAAAAAAATTCACAAAAATTCTGGGGTGCTCTAAAGCAACTTCTTTTACCTAGCCAGTCTGCAACTCCAACCCTCACCACCACTAACACTAGTGACAGTATAGCAATCCAGTTTAACACACATTTTGCAAACACTATACTATCACTAATCAAAAACAATAATACTCTCATGTCCGGTCCTACAAAAGCCGAAACAGCTGCTAATCTCCTTCCAAAAAACGGTCCAAATCAGCACCATAGAAAAATCACTCAACAAGCTTAAATCCACATCTCTTGCAGCAGATCAACCTCCATCTGAATATCTCAAAGTAGCAGCAAGTGCTATCTCTTACCTCATCTCTCTTCTGATCACAGAATAATATATTTCCAAGCTCTGGAAAATATCCTATATCACCCATGTACATAAAGGTGGCACCTCAACTGACATCTCTAACGACCAACCAATTGCCATACTATCCCCACTGTGACAACAGCAATCAGGTAGGTCTGTTTGAAAATATCCCTGCAGATGTCCTGATAGGGAATGATTTTGATAATGCAGTACCTGTCTCAGCTATACTTTTGTAATTCTTCCCAGCTCCCCTTCCACAGGAAGTCGAGTTTCCTCTGAGAGTGGTACCTCACTGTCGGCCTGGGCACTACCACTCCCCTCTGCCTTTGCAGTCACTCTGTCCAAGGGAACATCATTACCTACCAGCAGCTGTGCTTCACCTTCGGGATCACTGCTACAGGGTAGCGCCCTCCCTGAAATAGCTACACCACCAGCCCTGGCTTCAGATGTGGTGCTTGTCTGAGTCTTCTGAAGTCTATTAGAGCCACATGTAGAAAAATATAGCTAGTTGAATGCATGTACACTTCTGTTTGCTAGAATATATGTAGGAAAATATAGCTAGTTGAATGCATGTACACTTCTGTTTGTTAGAATATATGTAGAAAAATATAGCTAGTTGAATGCATGTACACTTCTGTTTGCTAGAATATATGTAGAAAATATAACTAGTTGAATCCTTGAAACAGAACACGACATCAGGAAATACCAAAGTAACAGACTGCAAATTTCAAAGGTATTCAACAGCATACTGTTTCATGGACAAGATCCGAATGGTACAGAAGAATATATAAAAGACATTAAAAGTGTATGATGTTAGATCTGATTTCTTGTTAGATCTGTATACTGGAGAAAGTCTTTCATGCCATCTCAAAAGCTTAACTTCAGACATTAAAGCTGCAAACTGTACAGTATTGTACATGACGTCTGTTGCATCGACAAGTTATTTTATTAGTACTGGACAAAGTTTAAGAGGTTAATAGTCTGCAAAGTTGTTTTTACAAGGCACCAAAGCAGCAGCACAGACATCTGACAGACATCTGCAATTAATTTTTCAAGTTGTACTGATTATAGGTTGTTAAAGATTGCTGAGGTGTATATCAGGGGATGGATGAGATAGGCAGAGCAGCAGTGGCCTTCCATGCTTGATCAGACAAAAATTGTTCGGATCAGTAATAGCATACCTGATTTAATTGGTTTCTTTTTTTAATTTCTCCATATCTTTTGGGTTTCTAATACCTTGGCAGAATGGACCCCATTCCTAAATCAAAGTACGATTAAAATTCATGAAATCAGTATTGTTTCACTCTCTGATATCAGCCAGAAGTGCTCTTTGTAGCACCCGCAATGTGCTCAGTAATGATTCCTGCAATTTGTATGGAGTTACATGTATTGGTAACATATCTAAATATGATTGTAGATTTTTTTATTAAGACCCGTTGCTCCTACTACTATTGGAACTATCTGGGTATCTTTCTTCCACGTTGTTTTCATTTCTTCCTGCAAATCCTGATATTTTATGACTTTGTGCCTCTCTGTATGCAAGACACTGTAGTCAAGGGGTGTGGCAATTTCAATGATCAATGCTACTTTTGTCTTCTTTTCTTTGGCCACTATATCCATTTTTCTAGCATCTATCTTTTGAACTGTTGGTAATGGATGATCCCATGGGATGCAGACTTCATCATTTTCTATGATGCTTTGAGGCTCGTTTCCAGTGTTTTTCAGCCACTACAGTACCATAATGTTTGGACAATCCCCAATGCAACAGTCTTGACACATTATTATGCCTTTCAGTATACAGTCCTTCTGCCATTAGTATGTCGCAACCAGCAACAAAATGTGTGACCGTTTCCAATTCTGTTTTACAAAACCTACATTTGTCTGTTTCTCCCACATGTTTAATGGACTTTGTAAACCAATGTGTTCGTAGTCCACTATCCTGTGCCGCCAATTTTAACATTTCATCTCTTGGTTTGAATTCACCTCACCTTAACCATTCCTGTGTTCTTGTCTTATGGGTTACCTGGAGATTATCCAGATCAAATTTTAGGTGTTCATCAATAGTGATTCCAAGTAGTTTAGTGTGGTGGAGTAGTTCAAATACTGTGCCATGAGATTATTGAAGGATAAGTGGCTTAAGCAGTGGTGATACAAGTTTAGGTGCAATCGAGCCTAAGTTTTTTTTTTTTGGGAGGTTTAGGTCTAGGTTAGATTTCAGAAGTCAGGTTTTCACAGATGTGAAGGAATGTTGGAGTCACTTTTTAAAGTCCTGAAATAAAGGGAACTGAAAAGATGGTGGTGGAGTTGTCGCTGAACAGAATCAGAGAGGAGATGGTTAGTGCATTGGACAGACTGCCGACCTCTTTAACTGCCCTTATTTTGGAGGAATGTTTCTAATTTTAGGCTTGATTTCTCCCTTCACACAATTTTCTGCATCCCCTTTCTCAGACAGGATTTTTAAAGCTGGCTAATACATAGAATACATGACCAACATACTACTGGATCCAATAATTTAAAGAAAGATGACACACTTCTTACATCTCCATTTTTCAGAAGCAAAGATAAATGACCATATGTGGTTGAATTTTGAAGTATCGTTCATTAAGCATCTACCGATTTTATACCATTTCTTTGATAATGTCCTTATATGTTTCTGTCATTTTTGTCACTCTCTGTTTTGCAATCATGTTTCTTTGAGTAGTATCCCAGGAAGAATTATATGCTATTTGATATTCAGACTTTATGCTAATTAAATGCTCAGAACTTTTGGCTGGATGTTCCTACCTTTCAATGGTCTTTGTTTCTATTTTGAATGTCTGCAGATTGAGAGGTTTTTGGTGCTGTGAGAGGGCTGGAAGCCATGCTGACATGGTGAGAGGAAACTGCAGTTGAGGAGAAAAGTTAGCGGTTGTGATTCAATACATTTCTCTAAGATTTTTGAGAGAGGGAATAGAACAGGTATAGATCTGAAGTTAGAAATAACATTGGATGTGCCACCTTTGTGTAGCAGGAGAATGAAGGATCTTTTTGAAATGAAGGAGAAGTACAGTTCCTTGACTTAACTGTTAATTAAGATAAGGATAGGCTAGGTTAATCTTTCAGCTGCTAGCTTTAAATATACTGTGGGATGGTTATCTGGGGATGTGGTGGTGACTTTTAGATTTTTTTTTTGAGGTACTGTTTGACAGTTTTGGTGAGTACTGCTTTGACATCAGGAGCATTTTCTATATGGTATGCAGGCATTAGAAACTAGGTAGAATGAGTTGATGGGCTAGGGTGGATTACACTCTTTTGTGTCTGACTGGAGCATGAGAATTTAGAATGTTTAAAAATTATAGTTAAGGTGGATGACAACTTCATGTAGTGGTAGGAGCTTTATTCTGCTCCAATTGTAAGCCTGGAGGGATGCAAGGAATGAATTCTTGTTGAAGTTAGAAATTCCTGATAGTCTTGTAGATTTCTGACTTTCTGTGCTCAGAGAGCAGAGAGCAAATATTGGAAGGTAGTTGCTTAGGGTATCTGGTAGAACATATACAAGACTGATACGATTGTGTTATTAGTTAGGATCTAGTCTAGTATGGCTGATGAACCTGTGGATTTATTGTATTTAGAAGTGGAATTGATTAAATGAGTGAAGTTGAAAAGGTTTATACAGGGATGTTGATTTGGGAGTGTTGTGGAACACCAGCTGATGGTTACATCACTTGGAATGATAGTTTCATGTGGTATATTGGTGGACAACCAGAAGAGAGAATTGCTTCCAATATGTTACAGTTAGAGCCACTAAAAGAGGGATACAGAAGGCTGTTACACAAATAGACTTGGCTGAGTTAATCTTTAGGAAGGAGATCAGGATTTCTGCTTTTGAGAAAGATGGAAGTGATTTACAGCTTAGAGAAAGGTGGAGGTGAATTTGGTAGACTAGTGTAATGCTACAGCCTTTTTAGTTTGTGTGGTCAAGGCATAGTACGTTTTAATCAGTTAGCAAACTCTCTTCAGAGGCTTTAATGGATTTTAACCATATCTCAGTTATGGCTAGAATACCAGTATTGCTTTATTCAATCCAGGAGAGTAAGAAGGGAATTTTATTATATATGCTCTGGGTATTAATATAAAAGAGGTTTAGTGTATTTATGTTGGTTGATGGTATGATGTACTCATTGTTGGACAGATAAGGATCCCTGAGTTTGGGAGGATGGCCCCACTCTGTAGAAGTAATCAAAAGTGGGAGGGAAAATGACTTTACATGATTTGTATAGTTTAGTAGTTTGGTAACAGTAGGTAGCTTCAGTTTTTGAGAATAGGGGGTAGGTGTTAGGGAGTGATGGAAAGTGGTATGAGCAAGTTCTGGACTGACATCACAGTAAGATTAGATGAAAAAGAATATATCAATAGTTGTAGTACTGTAAAAGGGGAGTAGAGTGGGTGATGTGGTAGTTGAGAATAGCTCAGATGTGAGAACATGGATTATTGTAAGGGCTGGGACTACCATTTAGTTTGGATTAGAGCTTGTGGTAAAAATGATGTGAGTGGGGAGATAAGCATGCTGGTGATTTGGCAAGCATGGAGTTATAAATTATAGGTGGGAGAGTGTGCAGTGAATAGGCAGAGGAGGGAAGAGATAGGTAATTACTAGGCTGAGTTGCGAGGAAATGATGGGGAAGCAGGAGACAAAGGAAGTAATAGAAATTTTATTTAGTGGAGTTTGTGAATGGGTGGTGGGTACAAGGAGGAGTGGTTGAGTATAAATGTAGTGTAAGGGGGTGTGAGTGGGAACTCGGGATAGGTTAGCGGAGCTCCAGCAGAGGACTGATAGCTTCCCAATAAAAGACTGTTTTTACCCAGTTTTGCGGTATATATCTTTAGAGAGCAAATGCATTAACAAGTACTAGATTGATCAGGGTTGCAATAATAAACAGGTTTTGTTAAGAAATTCTACAAAAATGCAATTTACCTTATTGTAGAGTGAGGCAGCTGGAAGAAGTTGGATTCACTTGTCAAGAAGTAGAAAAGTGTTTTTTAGAATTGAGTCACCACAGCTATACCAGCTGAAGGGCAACAGATTTGAGGGGAGGAATAATCAGATAATAAATACAGAAGAATAAAGTTACACCCCCATAGATGGGTTTCCACCAAAAGTGATCTTTGAAGTAGAATGAGCAGACAGACAGAGAGGCAGAGTTTGTGTTAATCTGCTTGAGGTGTTATACCTTTTAATAATATTTTTATGGGAGCAGTTGCCCACCCCTGCTGTAAATTTGATTTGGGACACCCCTCCTAGTCTGGTGTTCACTCTACTTAATACAGAGAGAACATTTGAGAAGGCCAACCCACTTAGGTTCTTAACCTTGAATTTTTTTCTACTCCTCCTTCCTCCCTCTCTCCTTGTACTTTACTAAAAAAACTGCACTTTAATTTGCTTTTGCCTCTTCTTAAAAGTACTTAATTGTATTTATTCTGCTGCATTTATTACTGCTTGGTAGTAGCCTGATTAAATTGTAACTGCTATTCTAAGCTTTTTGGTTTAAGCACTTGGGCTTTAGACCAGTTGTTTTACATTAAGAAGGTTTGTGGTCTGCACTGTTGTGGCAGACAGATACCTTACATCCTTCTAAGTTGGGAATTGCTGATTAAAGGCTCAGTGTCTGTTATTCTAAAAGTGTATTAGTTCTGGTTTAAGCACTTGGGCTTCAGGACAGTTATTTTACATTAAGAAGCTTCGTGGTCTGTAATCTTATGGGAGGAGAGGTTAGATTCTGCCCTTCTGAGCTGGGAATTTCTGGTTAAAGCATTATTGTGCCTGCTTATTTGAACTGTTTCTTTCTGCAATTGGTATGCCCTGTTTGCTGTAGCATAGACTAGATTCAGGCATGCTGAATCTAGCTTTGTTTGTATAACATGAACACTAATCCAGGCCATCTTTTTTGGAGAAGGTTTCCCTGCACCTTAATGGCAGGAGTGTGCAGTTAGAAGTTATCTGATTGAAGACTGCTGGAACAGGGCTCAGTTGTAATCTTTTGTACTGGTTAATTGGGTAATTTGTTTAAATCAGTTTGCTCATTTTCTACTCTTATATATATAAAAAATTGCATTTTATTCATCTGTTTTACTGTATGTGTGTTTCTTCTTACTTTATTGCATTTATTCTGCTGCATTTATTACTCCTTGTTAGTAGCCTGATTAAATTGTAACGGATATTCTAAGCCTTTGGTTGAAGCACTTGGGCTTCAGACCAGTTGTTTTACATTAAAAAGGCTTGTGATCTGCACGGACAGGTAGCTTACATCCTTCTAAGTTGGGAGTTGCTGACTGAAGGCTTA
The DNA here is from genome assembly GCF_019279795.1 of Protopterus annectens. NCBI lineage: Eukaryota > Metazoa > Chordata > Ceratodontiformes > Protopteridae > Protopterus > Protopterus annectens. Next base: position 801,963,324 of record NC_056726.1, read on the forward strand.
GTGTCTATTATTCTAAAAGTGTATTAGTTCTCGTTTAAGCAGTTGGGCTTCGGGCCAGTTATTTCACATTAAGAAGGTGTGGTGTGCACTCTTGTGGGAGGAGAGGGTAGATTCTGCCCTTCTGAGCTGGGAGTTTCTGGTTAAGGCTTATTGTACCTGCTTATTTGAACTGTTTCTTTCTGAAATTGGTATGCCTTGTTTGCTGTAGCATAGACTAAATTCAGACCTGCTGAATCTAGCTTTGTTTGTATAACTTGAGCACTAATCCAGACCATCTTTTTTTGAAGAAGGTTCCCGTGCACCCTAGTGACAGGAGTATGCAGTTAGAACTTGTCTGATCGAAGACTGCTGGAACGGGGATCAGGTTTTTAGCTTTTTATTAGTTAATTTGTTTAAATCAGTTTGCACATTTGCTACTGTTATATTAAAAAAAATACACTTCATGCATCGCCGCTTAGCTAGGGTTAAACTATTCCCGGCGCCATAAAGTCTGCTCTTCAAATTTTCCCTTAGATCTAGCCAGTTTTTTTTAGTTTTAGCACTCAAATCTGTTTCTTTGAGCTCACCACTTGTTCAGAACTCATTGTAAGCACTAAATAAGCTACAAATGACTGCAGCACTCAACTTTCCTCACTTGTCTAGAGGAAAACAGTTTTTAGTACTTAATAAATAAGCACCTATCCAGGCATGTCTAAGAGTCAACTCCCGGTGTTTTCTCCTGTCTACCTGATGAATCTTGGCATCTTGGGGCAATGCAGCAATTGCCTAATGTACAGAGGCAACCCTCTCCTCCTACCACCCAACACTACAGACTGTGAGAGATGCACTTATATAGCCAAACTGGAAGCAAAGCTCTCTTCACCCAAGACTGGACTATACAGTCAAGAGGAAAAGGTAAACAGTTGCACCACACCACACTCATCACGTAGTCCCTCAAAACCTACACCACTAAAACACACACATAGCAACACAAAACAGAAACCTACATTCACGGAGGCTCTCAATAAAAATCTGCTCAAGCAACAGAGACCTCCAAAGCAGAAACACAAGAAACCTCCACCACCCAACAAAACCAAAATGACTCATAGCCCACAAACTCAGTGTGCCACTCAACCACAGCCCATAAGGCATAACAATGTACCCAACACTCTAGTCATAGGTGACTCTATAGTCAGGCACACTGATGTTGCACTCACCAGGCTAAACAAGGAGAAAGTTACTGTCTGCTGCCTGTCAGGTGTCAGGATCCGACACATAACGCACGCACTCAGGTCATTCCACAACAAGTACAAATATGACTCTCTCATTGTCCATGTTGGTGTGAATGACCTGAGACATACCTTCCTGGACTACATGAAAAGAGACTTGGAGGAGCTCTCTGATCTTGTAGCCCAGGCAGGTATGACCATTGCCCTGAGTAGCATGCCATCACCCAGAATGGTACCACAGTACAAGGACAAAATGATTGACTTCAACAATTGGTAAGCTTCTGGTGTCATTCTAAGGGAATCCAGTATCTGTCTGCCTGGGATGACATGATTGACAGACCACGATGGTTTGCCAGAGATGGCCTGCACCTGTCACCCTTGGGATTCCGGATACTGGCTAAGGCACTTGCCACCCCTATAGTGCCTATTTTAGGCAATGTTTAAATAACAGATTCACCACCGTAACAGGTACAAGCAAGCAAAATCTGAGGGTAATGCTACTCAATGCTAGGAATCTAAACCTGATAATGCATTCACTTGAGCACTCCTTAAAATGGAGAACATCGACATCTGTGCAGTGACAGAGACCTGGTTCAAGACTCCAGAGAACACCCCTGCATTACCAGGCTATAATTCATACTACACCTTTCGGCCACCTAACCTGGACCAAAACACTAAAGGCAGAGGCGTGTCCATATTCATTAAGGATATCCACACTTCCACGCTAGTTGCTCAGCATAATGCATCTAACTCTGGGCAAGACTGCAATCCAAATTGTAACTTGCTACAGATCCCCCACCATGCCTCAGGATTCCCACTCCTCATTTCTTGATACACAGGAAAGTACTAGGGTACAACCCAACACCCTAATAATGGGTGATTTCAACTACCCCACTGTTAACTGGGAAAACTACTCATGTACCAACTCTTTTGCTCAATGTCCTTGGATCAACTTATCCACACCCCCACCAGGGGCAGCAATATCCTAGACCTGGTCATTACCAACATGGGCGACCAATGTTCCGCACCAGAGGTCAATTCCTCGTTGGTCAGATCTGACCACTAATCAGCCTAGACATCCACATCCTGCCCCCACCCCCCATTAGGGAAACTACCGTAAAAGATTTCTCCAAAGCCAACTTCACGCTTCTTAAGACAGAAGTGGCAAACTTCATGACACCCATGCAGACAGACAATAGAGGTATGACTGCTGAATCCTACAAAAACGCACTTTATAAGCACTTACACTAATGCATGTATTGTGCTATCCCTAACAGAACCAAGATGCTATCCTCTAAAAAAAATGAAGCCAATCTGCTGGTCCCCTGCCATAAACAAACTCTACAAGAGAAGAAAGAAACTGTTGCAAAACAGTAAAATCCCATGATTGGAGGAACTCCCTGGTCAGCCTCAGTAAGAAGCTGAGATCCCTCATAAAATCCTCCAAAGCTAGTTACGAAAACAAAATCGCCACTGATTCTAAAGACAGCCACAAAGCATTCTATAGCTATGTCAAGAATCTCAATGGCAACACTCAGATCTGCTCTGAGTTACAGCACAATGGCACTAAATATACAGAAACAACTGATATTGCCAACATCCTGGCAGATAGGTTCAGTGCTAACTTTACCCCCCCTCTCACCCCCTAAAGGACCCATCTCTATACCGGAAGAATGCAAAATTCCTGTAATCACGGCTGCACAGGTAAAAACCACACTCACCAAAGCCAAGAACACAGCAACCATGGGACCTGACAACATCCCAAGCTGTGTTCTACATGAACTACAGAATGAACTGGTACCTCATCTAAGCACCATGTTCAATCATAGCCTCACCTCAGGCTTTGTGCCCAATGAATGGCGCACAGCGACGGTTATCCCACTCCACAAATGGGGAGCCACCACAGACCCTGGGAACTACCGCCCCATTAGCCTAACAAGCCTGGTCTGCAAGGCCATGGAACGTATCATCATGGAACTTCTAAACAAAGGCATTGGTAATCTCCAAACTCTGGACCCCACCCAGTTCAGGTTTGTAAAAGGCAGATCATGTCTCCTAAACCTGATAGACCTTCTTTGAAGCAGTCACCAAAGCCGTAGACGAGGGTAAGGTGGTTCACACAGCCTATCTAGATCTCACCAATGCTTTTGACACCATCCTCCACTCTGGAATTATAGATACACTCACTAAACTAGGTATAAATCCCTATGTCACAAGATGGGTTGCTCACTGACGGAACCCACACTGTGAAAGTAGCAGACTCCAAATCCGACTTCAAACCAGTGACAACTGGAGTACCACAGGGTTCAGTCCTGGGTCCTCTCCTGTTTGTTATCTACTTTTCTGAAGTACAGACTTACACAGAAGGTCTTTGGCTAATGAAGTTCGCAGATGACTGCAAACTAGGAGCCATAATTGAAACTCCTAACGATGTGGACATCCTACAAAAGGGCCTCACGAGACAGATGCCTGGTGTCAAAGCCAAACTCTGTACCCATGAGCTACCACATAGTTGGTAGTTTACTTAACACTGAAAGTGTGATAAGAGACCTTGGGACAAAGGTGGACATTAGACTCTCCTTTGATAATCACATCGCCACAGTAGTCAGGAAATCCTTCTACATGGCACACCGCCTCACAAAAGGTTTCTCATCCAGGAAAAAAGAGGTCATTGTTCCCGTCTACTCATCACTCATTAGACCCATTATAGAGTGCAGTGCCCCTTTTGGTATGTACCTCACAAGACATCTACAACAACTGGAAAGGCCACAGAAATACCTCACAAATAGGATTATCGGCCTCAAACAGATGCCCTATGCAGACAGTCTCAAAAAACTCCAGCTTTACTCCATCACATATCGCAATCTCAGAGGCGATCTCTACCTAATATATAAAGCTATGTCAAACCCAGAGTTGTTGGACATACTCCACTTAAAGAAATCCCAATCCCTCCAAGCTACATGCTCTAGGGACTAAACCTTGTCACCACAATAAACAGAACATGCTGGAGGGATAGATTTCTGTTCTAGAGACCTCCCATACTCTGAAACAAACTATCTATCTATATCAAACAAAGCTACTCATTAGCACTCTTCAAGAAAAATCTTGATGATTGGATGGGAAATAGGAAATTTACCCTGGGGATCACCTCTGTGGCTCTGCTTGACAGGGTGACAGGGGCACAGCAAAATAATTTTCTTGGGTGGCGAAAGCCAGGGTACCTTTTTGGCTAGGATTGTATAGGCCCTAGTGCCAATAGCCTAGTACCTACCTATGAACCTATGAAGTCTGCTAAGTCTACCAGATGGCTGCTGCTCTAACAACATGCACCTCTTAGCTGGAGACTGGTCACTGACTCAGTCGTGTCTTTTGCTGGGTGAAGGAAAGTTTTCTAATTCGAAGCAGCTTGGGATACAACATTTTAGCTAGTCAATTAATAATTAACATTGGTAGGCATCATGCTAAGAAACATACCCACTGTAGCCTCAGTACAGTTACAGTAGGCATATTTCTGAATCCCAGGGGAATACTGCAGATCACTTCATTCTTTTCAAACTGTATTTCCTTCAGTCAGTTTAATCTGAACAAAAAGCATTTGAAAACTTTGATCAACTATGGGTGTTCTATATACTTCTGCTGCTCGGAATTCCATGGATATGCTGCTCGGAATTCCATGGATATGCAGAAGTGCAGAGTTCTGAGTAAATTTGAAATAATAAAAGAAAAAAAAACAGTTTAGTACATTTGCTGGGCTGTTTTTAAAAACAGTCTAGCATTGCAAATAATCTACATCTTCAATATGATTAATAAGGTAATTGCGCCTCACTGCACCTCATGACATTATGTTGAGAATAGTAGCAACACTCAAATGTCTCACTGTGATACTTTACGAAGCTGTCAGGTGACTTTCCTGAAAACAAAATGGCTGCTTAGCATACCTAACCTCTCAACTGTCCAGATTTTTGCATAATGTCCAGATTTTTGCCTCATATTTTTGGTCTGTTTCTTTTTGAATTTGGGATTTTATGACAAATCACTAAAGATTAAAGTCACTAAATAATGGAATACATTTCAGTTTCAGACTTCATATTCTTCAGAACATGCATGCTAACACAAATCCTGTTATTCTAGCCACTTTCTAAGTTTATAAGAGCAGTATTTAAAATCTGCCCTATTTTTAGGCCCTTGTCCCCCATTATTTTAGACATTTTTCAGATTTCTTGATCATAGGTTTGTAGGTGTTTACTAGGCTTATGACCCCAAGGGCCTTTTTAAGCTTAGCCATGCATCCCAAATCTCTGATAAGTTCTGATACTCTTGATAAATATAAGCAGGGGCCTGGGAGATAAACCATTTACGGACTGCCTGAGTCCATTAGAGGCATAAGTGCTAAACCAGGAATAAATATCCTGTCCCCCATCCAATTTTCCAAGTTCCATGTGAATTGGGTTAGGGAGGAGCTCTACTTTGCATGGATGGGGAGTTTGTTCCAGAGAAAAGGGTAGTCTCTGGCATGCATACCTTTCTATTTACATCACAGGCTCGGTTTTAATTAAGTCTTTAGAATGGATAATTCTGGTGCTGTTTGTTTTGCTGATATGCAGGATGTCCATCAGAGTGGGATCTGTTAATCCCTTGTCTGCTAAGCATAGATCTCCACTCAGCAACCTGTAGGAGACATAATACAGAGATAGGGCCTTGAGGTGGTCTTCATAGGACATGTCACTTACACCCTGTATTCTTTTAGTGAGGAACCATTGTGGATGTTACAGTTATTGGATATGCCTGGTTAAGGACATACCAAAGGAGGCATTGTACTGAATGATAGGTCTGACAATGCTGAATACAGTGGAACATTGATTTCCTAGACCTAGATGTCATACATTTGCTTATAAGTTGCACAACATACAATGATTTCCTCACTACTGTAGACTTGTGTTGGTCAGAGGGTAGAATACTGTGTGTGTGTGTCTTCCCAAGTCCTTGACTACTGGGTCTCTTAAAGGTGTGTTGTCAATATGATAGTCACTAGGGGTGGGTGACTTCCTGAAAGATACCGTTATATATATTTTTGGCATTTAGTTTTAGTCCATGGCTCTGACACCAGTTGTTTGTCTGTGTCAGCACTAAAGGCCTTCCTGGAGAACATTTGTGTCAGTGGGGGAGTTAATGACAGTTGCAGTCATCTGCAACATTAGTCAGCCAGAGGCCATTGACATTATTTCAGAAAAATAAATGCCAAAAAGGAGCAGTCCCAGGACCGATCACTGAGAGACTCCACTTGTGACTGCTCTCTTTGTAGAGGTGAGCTTCCCAGTTCTAACTTCCTTAGTTCTGTCTGTGAGCCAGCTGGCTATCCACTTGTTAACATTAGGATTTGTTCCTAACCTCCTGAGTTTGTCAACAATGTCTGAGTGGGGTATTATGTCAAATGCCTAGACAAGGTCAAGGTAGGCAGTGTGTGACATTTTTCCCTCATCCATTGTTTTGGTGGCCTTCTCAAATAAGTCCACCAAGTTGAGTAGGCATGACCTGCCCTTGATGAAACCATATTGGGTTGGTTCCAGTGTCTGGAGGTTTCCTATGTCATTACTGATCATTTCCATGAGAATTCTTTCCATGGCTTTGCATACGAGATTAGTGAGACATATGGGTCTGTAGTTTCCAGGGTCTGTAGCTGGCCCACCTTTGTGCAGTTCTCCATTCATGAGCCATGAAGCCTATTTGGGGGGCTAAAGTTAAATAGCAATTCCAGTGGTCTTGATAGGTCATGTTTCATGCTATTTAGAAGGCATTCCTTGATGCAGTGTTCTTGGCCTTATAGAGAGAGTATTAAAGACCCGTTCCCTAGTGATAGCAGGGGGAGTTATATTTGATGATATTTCCTGAGGGAAGGCTGGGGTGAAATAGGTAAAGTTGGAGCTAAATTTGTTGGGTAGTAGGTTTGCTATGTTTTCTGGTTCAGTATAGGTGGCTCCATTATCAATGAGTTCTGCACACAATTGTGTATTGCCTTTGAGGTTGCAGGCGTAGCTCAAGAATGTCTTGTGGTTTTCCTTGGCTTGAGAGGTCAAATTTACCTCAGATTTGGGTTTGATAGACTATTTGTCCTCTGAGTTGTTTCTTTCATTAGATGAGATTGCTTTTATCCTGCTGGGTGATATACATCCTAATTTTTGCCATGATTTTCTTCCTTCTGTTATACAGCCTATTAATGTCCAGGTTAGCTTGTTTTTTGAGTTAATTCTGTATTTCTTCCTGGTGAGTACCGCTGCAGCTATTAACATGATTGTGCATGGTTTCTGCGAACAGTTCTGCATATGTAGCAGTTTTCTCAGGGTTTATGGGAGCTTGAAATTTTGCCAGATTACCACTTAATAGTAAGAAGTTAGCTTTAGAGTATCTGAATATTCCAGGGTTAGCTTGGATTCCAGGTTTTATCTTTACTTTAAAGGAGACCATTTTGTGGTCTGACCTTACTAGAGAAGACATTGCATTAAAAGGTGAACAGATCCACTATGGTTGGATGCCTGGTTGGTGTACTGACAATCTGGTCCAGGGAGTTTGTATTTACAAAATCCAGGAATCTCTGTGTCTGCACGTTTGGTGTTGTATATGCTTCCTAGTTAATAGTGGGGTAATTAAAGGTGCCCTTGAATATGGTATTGGGTTGGATGTCAAGTGCTTCCAATCAGTTTAAATACATGGTATGGGTTTCCTGAGGTCATAGAGTATTGCAAGGAAGTGGTATTGGATTTTGCTTATGGTAATTTGAACATGGAGAAGCTCAAGTGCATTGTCCTGTTTGACCAGCCAGTTTGTGCTAAGATGTTGAGAGGTATACTGCATAGGTATTAACATGGGAGAACGTGTTTATGATTTTCACACAAGTACATAGGCTAGCACATAGAAAGTAAGAAAGGTACTGACGTTTCTGTATGTGTCTGTTAAATGATTCATAGGTGCCTAGGTGATTACTACTAGGCTAATGGCACAAGAGCTTTTACAAGCCTGGCCAATAATACCCAGGATATAACAATATTATATCTTAATTCCCCAGATATGGAATGAGGTAGTATCAGGGTAGTGGGGTTTGGGTGCTGGAGTCCCAAGTCATTTTACAGACTGCCTCTGTCCATAAGGGACATGGGCAGTACCCCAGGAGTGAATTTCAGTTCCCCATCCATTTACCCAAATTCTTTTTGAAGAGAGTAAGGAACAGGTTTTGTTTTATGAAGATGGTATGTTTTCTTAATAGAGGAGGTAGCCTTTGGGAAACAAATCTGTCTCTCTAGCAAGCTCTGTTGGAGTCACAGATAAGGTTTATGTCCATGGAACGCGTAACTCTTGTATAATTATTTTTGCAAATATGTAACATTTTTTATCAGGGCTGGATTAGAGAATGCCTTGTAGGTCAGGCATAAGTCCTCTCTCAATAAATGATATGAGATGGAGTAAAGGGACAGGGTCTTTAGTTGGTATACATAAGACATGTCATGTCTTATGCTTGGTATTTTTTAGTGAGAAACCTCTGGAACAACTCCAGTTGGTGTATGTGCCTGGTTAGGTACATGCAGAAGGGAGGACTGTACTTGATTATGGGCCTGATGATGGCCGAGTGCAATGGTACTTTGACTTCCTTTGATCTCAGTGCCAAACCTTTACTTATAAGTTGGGCCACACATAAGGAATTCCTCAGTACTGTAACTACCTGGTGGTCATAGTTTAGATTACTATCTATCTGTGCTCCTAGGTCCCTCACCACTTGTCTACTTTTAGGGGTGTGCTATCAGTACTATCAATATTATAATTTGCAGGGATATCTGATTTACTGAAGGGTATGATTATACACTTTTTAGCCGTTACTCTCAGACCATGGTTTTGGCACCAGTCATTTGTCATTTTTAGGCCTGCTTCTAAGATGTCAACATTGTTTGGGGATTCAGTGATTGCTCCCAGCTTACAGTCATCAGCAAACTTGGTATGCCAGAGGCCCCCAACATTGGTCTACACTACTAAGAAGTATGTACCAAACAGGAGGTGTCTCAACACTGAGCCCTATGGGATACTGCTAGTAACAGATTTCTTATTGGAAGTGGATTCACCTATCTGGACATGTGTCCTGTCAGTGAGCTAGTTTGCTATCCATATGATGATGTAGGGGTTTATGCCTAACTCACTAAGTTTATATGTAATCCCTGAGTGGGGGATTGTGTTGAAAGCTTTGGCCAGGTCTAGATAAGTGGTGTGTACCATTTTACCATCATCCATGGCCCTGGGGACTTTTTTGAAGAAGTCCATCAGACTGAGCAGGCAAGACCTCCCTTTGGCAAACCAGTTGGGTCTGATCTTGCTTTTGGAGAGTTCCTATGTCATTATTGATCAGGTCCTTGATAATTCTCCCCATGGCCTTACAGATAAGACTAGTCAAACCTAAAGGTCTGTAGTTCTGTGGGTCAGTTGACAGGCTCCTCTTGTGCAGAGGAACAACTGTTGCAGTCCTCCATTCCTCTGGGATAAAGCCCATCCAGAGGCTGTAGTTAAAAACAGTTTGTAGTAGCCCTGATAGATTCTGTTTTAAGTTATTTAAGCAGCATCCTGGAATGTTGTTGGGACCCATGAAGGCAGTGTTTTTGACTTTAGTGAGGACAATAAGGACCTGTTCCCTTATAATGACCGGTAGAGGAATGGCTACGGGGTATTTCTTTGGGTGTGATAGGAGGTGATGGGGGGTAGAAGTTTGAACTGAACTTGTCAGCAGCAGGTTTGCTATAGTTTCAGGCTGGATGTAAGTGTTACCATTCATGATTAAAAAAGCACATTACTATGATTAAAAAAGCACATTACTGAGTGTTTTCCCCGAGGTTACAGACATAATTAAAAAAGCCTTATAGTTATCTTTCACCAGGCAGGCTATCTTTGCCTCACAGTTTGTTTTTGCAGATTTGACCATCTCCCTCATTCATTTGTTTAGACTAATGAGTGCCTTTTTGCACTGTTTTGTCTGTTCCTTCTTGGCTTTGGAGAGGATTTTTTCCTTTTGTTGAATAGCTTATTTATGCTAGGGGTCCACCAGGGTGATTTAGTTGTACCAGTAATCATAGGTTTGACTCATACAGGTACTGCCACCTGTATGCAGCTATGGATGTGGTTGTACAGTGCTTTTGTGTACAGTTCATAGTAGGCCTCAGTGTCATCTGGGTTAGGAGGGGCTTGGCAGTTTAATAAGCTGTCACTTAGTTTGAGGTAATTGGCTTTAGCAAAGTTTTTAACAGGTTTGGAGTTTGATGGGATTTTTAGGTTAGTTTTAATACTAAAGGAGATAATTTTGTGGTCAGAGCTTACCAGAGAGGAGTTAATGCACGGGAGGGAACAGCGTCCCCCAATGTTTGTGAGTACTAGGGTGTTTGCATTGACGAAGTCTGAAATCCTCTGAGCAAGTGAATTATGGGTCATAAAAGTCTCCCAGTTTATGGAGGGGTAGTTGGTCACCCATAAATATTGTGTGAGCCTGAGTATTAAGAGATTCCAGTAGATTTAGGTAGGAGTTGTGGGTTTCCAGACTCATGTTATGGGATCTGTAGCTAGGAAGGATATGATGGGGGGGGGGGGGTCGCACCTATGGTTAGTTGGACATGGAGCAGCTCAAGTGATTCATGTTGTTGGACCAGTCTAGCGGTGTACATCTCCTTTGTGAACACTGAGACACCTCTCTTTGTTTTATCCTGAGCTGAGGGGGATAGCAATGTATGAAAGGCATTATATAGCCTTTGATAGCTGATGTGCTTTCTATTGTTCTGAGCCATGTTTCCGTGACTGGACATATATCTGCATTCTCCAGAGTGAAGAGTGCTTCCGGGGAGTGAAGTTTTTATTTAAACTCCTAGAATTAGGCAACAGTACCTTTACATAGTTGTGAGTAATTTTTATTATATTGGAGGGTTTAACAACTTGGCACAGCCTATAAAAATGCACTATTAGTATAGATTAAGTTTTTGCCAGTATCCAGAAGCCAAGTGGAGACAAATGCAAACCATCTCTGACAAAGCATTATGGTTTGTTGATCATGTCTCCCCGGGCTGACAGATATTGGATTCCCTTGTTGTGACACCAGAAATTAAGCTATTTCTGAAATTGATCATTTTTTGTTGGTACTGTGACATCATCATTGGTGAAGGTAGGATGTTACTCAAGACTAGATTCATATCTGCCTGGGACACATATTCAGAGAGCTCCATCACATCTGTCTTCACATTGTCCAGTGAGGTATGTCTTAGGTTGTTTACAGCCACATGGACTATGACCATGTGATGCTAGTAGTTGTGGTTTAAAGTCCTGTGTGCATGCATGATCTGGTGAATCCAGCTCCAGACAGCTCACTGTGATCTCCTTCTTTAGCCTGGTAAGGGGGACATCAGTATGCCTAACAATGGAATCTCCAATAACTAGAATGTTTGTGTGGTGTGTTGCTTTATGTGCTTGGAAGCTAGGCTATTGTGATTTTCAAAGTTGTGTTGTGTGAAGTGCTGTCTTTTTTGAACATGAGCAGGGCCACTGAGAGATGCTTTCAGGAAGTCTTGGAGGTCTGGGTAGATTACAAGTGAGCACCTCCACATATGCTGGTCTATGTGTTGTTTGCTCCTTGGTGTTGGTAGTGAGTGTTTTGGGGATAACACTAACAACCTGGTTTGTATTTTTCATGTGTATATCTAAGAGCTTTGCCTCCAATGACATTGTGTATCTGCATCTCTCACACACTGTTTGTTCTGTCAGTGAGCAGGAAGCAGTATGTATATATGTGTGTGTGTGTGTGTGTGTGTGTGTGTGTGTGTGTGTGTGTGTGTGTGTGTGTGTGTGTGTGTGTGTGTGTGGTAGAGGTATAGATGCTCTCAGCTGTCCTAGATTTTTTGCATTATATTTTGGTATGCATTACTAGGATACATTCCCTGTTGCTGCACTTACCATGGAAAACCAGCAGCTTATACAACAATGTAGGTAGGCAGTGAGGGATTGTCGGTTCAGTCTATCATGATTTCATTTCAGGAGTTTTCAGCTGCAAGAAACTCTCATGGGTCCTGTGACGATTGGTGAGAAATGGGTGAAGGCTACCAGCCTAGTCAAATAGAATTTGATACATAATTCTATCAACTGTATACATTAATGTAAAATACAGGCTTGTGTTTTTTAAAATGTAAGAAAACACTGCAAAATGTGAACTTCAAGATTGTTGCAACATTGCCATCTGCTGTAAGGAAAACCAAGCCAAGTATCTCAAATGTGTTTTTTTAAGTTGAAAAGATCTTATGAATCTCTTTAATGTTTTACAATTCAGCTCCAGTGCGGCTGAATGAAGATTTCATGCCCATTGTTTTAACGATAAAGTTTATGACCAGAATTTAGATGTGAAAGGTGCATTATTGCTCTAGTTTCTGTTAGAATATACATGTGAAATGTCTTCTATTGTTGTAAGTTTCTGTGCAGGTGTTAGATTGCTAAATAATGCAGTTTGTTTGCCTGGGAAAACCTAAGTGTCAAAAATGATGTAATTTGGGGAGGGACCCAGCAAACATGTTTGTTAGTAATGTTTAAAATACAATTTCTCACAAGAGATTGAAGCATTTTGACTTTGGATATCCAACTTACCAGCACTCTGCCTTGTGCTCACATGTAAGTTTTAGCACTGTGATTTCTTGTAGAAATAGTTAAAGCTAGTAAAGATTAATTAGGTATTTTTCTTTGAAATCAGACTTGTCCTACTGCATTATTTTATGTTTCTGTGTGATCTCTGAACTCTAAGATATCTCTGTGGTGTAGTAGTTTTGTCTTTTGTTTTAATTATTTATTATTAAATATTTTTAAAACCTTCTACCTGTGGCTGGTTTGTGTAGAGATAAGCTCTAGAGTACATTGCATATTTATAGAGGTTATTGTAATAGGCCACTCTAAAGTAAGCCTTGACTGTTAGTCATACTACCATTGGATATTAATATTGCACAGTAATAACTGGACTCCCTTTTAAAGGCATTTTAGTAGCTGATATTATTAACTGGGTGGTGGCAGTGATTACTACCGTATAGTTTGGGTAAAGGGGCACAGTTGGAGAATCTGTGTCAGCCTTTCCCAGGAGTGTCTGTGACGTTGTATAAATACATATCTCAAAAAGTGCGTGTGTGTGTGTGTTGTGTCAACTACTTGGCAGGGACACGAAGCACTGGTTGGACAGAGAGGGTACTGGAGGTTTTAGCTTGCCCAGTTAGGCTGAGACCTGGACCCTATAGCTGTGCCAGTGGGGAGTCTTATTGTGGACCTGGTGAGCAAGGGAGCAACCAGTCCCATACTGACTGATCTCTGTGTGCTCTTAAGGGAAATTGTACTTTACTGTGTGTATTAGTTATCCTTTCCTCTTCTATGAGACAGCCTCCCTGGTATTAGTGGTGAAGATTGAGGCTCCATGATTGCTGGGCCAGGGCATGGTCGTCACAAGTGTTTGGCAGTGGTGGGATCTACTTCACATACTAATTGGCTTGCAGTGGTGTGGGGTAGAGCAAATTCCTGTAGCTTATGTACAGTGATCTCTGAAAGTGTTTTGTACTCTAAAACAGCCACGCAGTGTATACTCAGAGTCAGATCACAACTGTTTTATTTCTTTTGTTAGCTTTGTGTTAGTCAGGGTGAGCAGGCAGCATGTCAGCAGAAGAGTATGGAAAGCTGACAAGGAGCCAGCATGGCGGAGATGTGCCAGGCTAGGGGACTGGTGCATGGAAACCTGACTAAAGCAGACCTGATTGCAGCCTTGGTTACAGCTGCATCAGAAAACAGCAGCCTGGAGGACAATCAGACTGACAGTGGAGATACAATATCCTCGGAGAATGGGCAGCTCAACCTTTCTGCAGCAGACTTAAAAACCCAGCTGGAGCTAAAGAGACTTGAGTTGGAGGCCATGTGTATGGAACTAGAAGCATCTGAGAAAATGAGGAGTCCACAAGCTGAGGAAAATGAACGGCAGAGGAGTCATGAGAGGGAAATGCTGACTCTTCAGCAGAGTCATGGAGGTAATGGGGAAGTGAGTAACTGGACCCCAGAAGCACAAAAGGTCAGTAAATTTCTTCCACAGTTTAAAGAGGGGGATAAATTTGATAGCTTCATTCATATGTTTGAGCGGGTATGTAAACAGTATGAAGTTGACCAAAGGCTCTGGGTACAGTTCCTGATCCCCTTACTCCATGGTAAAGCTGTAACTTCTTTAGCAAAAATGCATGACACTTGACTGTTTTGATTATGCTGCTGTAAAAAGACATTTATTAGAATGTTTTAAGCTAACACCTGAAATGTATAGGGAAATGTTTTGTGAGCATAGACGCAAGTCAGATGAAAATGTATGTGAATATGTTGTTGAACTGAGCACTTATTTTCATAGCTGGGTGAGTGGATGTCAGGTCACCACTTTTGAAAGTCTGGCAGACCATTTGGTAAGGGAACAAGCCCTTAACACTTTGCCTGAGGACATGAGGATCTGGTTAGCTGATAGTGTGCTACTTCAGAGGAGTTGGGGAAGAAGGGAGACTTATACCTAGCAAGCAGGGCAGCCCTGCAGAGGAAATGGACCCCCAGTACTGCTCATGGGACTAAAGGAACCCATGGTGGGCAGCACAGACTGCCCCAACAGAATCCGCCAATAGCAGGGGAAGCCACTAGTCCAGGTACACATCCAGGAGCTAGGGTTAAATGTTTTGAGTGCAACAAGTGGGGCTATGTGACATACAGATGTCCACAAAGGCAAGGTGGTGAACCAAAGGTGAGGGAGCCAGGAAGTGGGAAAGACAAAATGCCAACAGTGGGTTGTCTTGAAACAACAGGGGTATGGAACTACCATCCTGCAGATGTCCTGAGAGGGAAGGATTTGGATGAGGCAGTGCTATGTACTTATGCAGTTACATGCAGTGATGCTAGGAGACAAGCATGTGGGTCTGGTAGCCTGGTTGAGACCCAGATAGACTGCATACTTGCAGCCAGAACTGCTGAGGTGGTTACTTCAGGGAGTGAGCTATGCTGTAGCAGTGAGACTGAATGTGAGCCACAGCTGCTTGTGGGTACTGATGTTCCCTTGGACAGGGTAACTGCAAAGGTAGAGGTGAGTAGTAGTACCCAGGCTGACAGTGAGGCACCACTGTCAAAGGATGCAAGACTTCCTGTGGAAGGGGAGCTGGGAAGGGTTACAAGGAGGGAGTTGAGACAGGCTCAGCTCTCAGACCCTACATTGCAAGGCCTGAGGCAGGTAGCTAGGGAGGCACCGGATTCTCAAGGGAAGGGGGAATCTGTATACTGGAACAAAGGGTTACTGTACAGAGAGTGGACCCCTGAGGGAGGGCTAGAAGGTGAGAGAGTACAGCAGTTGGTAGTGCCTAGAGCTTACTGTCTGGTGCTTCTAGCCATAGCTCATGGTATTCCCTTTGCAGGTCATATGGGCATAAAACATACAAAGAGGCGTATTATGCAAAACTTCTATTGGCCTGGAATTTCTAGAGATGTAACAGGGTACTGCAGGACCTGTGAGCAGTGCCAAAAGGTAGGCAAGGCAGGAGACAAGGTGAGAGCTCCTTTGATGCCTTTGCCTGTGACTTGAGGAGCCATTTCAGAGGGTAGCTATGGATATGGTGGGTCCTCTGAGTAGCCCAAGTTCCACAGGGAAAAAGTATATCCTAATGATTGTAGATTATGCTATACAATATCCTGAGGCAGTGGCTTTGTCCTCCATTGAGGTAGAGAAGGTGGGAAATGCTTTAATAGTGATTTTCAGCAGGGTAGGTTACCCAAAGGAAATACTGTCTGGCAGAGGTGCCAATTTCATGTCAGACCTGCTGGCAAGTCCTGTGGGGTGAAGCACATCAAGACCAACCCTTACCATCCCTAGACTAATGGTCTTGTTGAGAGGTTAAGCTCTACAATCAAGTCCATGCTATGGGCATTTGCAGATCAGTTTAAGAGAAAGACAAATATTTGCCCTATCTGTTGTTTGCTTACAGAGAGGTTCCCCAGGAATCCGCAGGTTTTTCACCCTTTGAGCTGCTGTATGGGCGTAGTATGTAGTAGTATGTAGTGGTGAGGATTTAGGCTCCTTGATTGCTGGGCCAGGGCATGGTCGCCACAAGTTCATCCTTATCACAAAACTAGCTGCAAATGAAACACTGGAAAAACTGATATTGCAGATTGTAAGGAAATTATTCCCATCACTAAGGGTTTGTTATTTATTTATGGAGGGTGTGATAATACACATTAAAGGGAGAAGTGGCATGCTGAAAGTGAGTAGGGACAATTTGGCCTTTTATAAAGTCTGGGTGAAGTGAACTCCAATTAATCTTAAATAAGAAAGGTGAAAGTAGATGACAGTTACAGGAAAGATGAAAGCCACCTAAGTGGAAGTAGGAAGGTAGTAATAAGGATGTGTAATTAGGAATAAATGTGAGTGCCACACCTGGAGGAATGGAATGAATGAGGAAAGTTTTTTGTTTTTTTGGAGGGGAATCAAAATCAGCCTGGAATTAGAAATTCATTTAAACTGGTTGTTCAGACTGTAAAATTATGTAGACCATTAAGGATGTTTGTTATTAGTGATGAAAGATAGCACACCTTGCAAGAAATTAATGTGTGTGCGCGTGTGTGTGTGTGTATGCGCATGTGTGTGCGTGTGTGTGTGTGTGTGTGTGTGTGTGTGTGTGTGTGTGTGTGTGTGTGTGTGTGTATACACACATAGTATATAAAGACAATAAAATATTAATACAATTCTATAAAAAAGAACAAAAATGAGACAGCAACAGCATAGGCCTATCGATTTGTTGATGTCCCCCTCAATAGTAAGAATCTTGGTTGTCACTAGTAATGGAGTATTAAGATGGAACACTTTCTTTGAGAAATGATGAATGGCTGTATGGTCTTACCCTCTACTGATGGACATTGCTATAGAAGGAATGACTTATCTCAGATGGTGCTATGCATATGTTAGTAATTCTACATGCTGCTTGCAACTCAAAGAGAATGAAAACTGGTTGTTGCACATATTGAAGCAATGAATATGGGTGTTAGATGTCAGACTAGTATAACTGTTTTAGAGGAAGTGCAGATTTAAGATATTACATCTACTGGAGTTATGGTAGTTCTAAAGAATGTTAAAGATTCCAAAGCAGTTGTCAGTAAAGGACACTTGAGTTTGTAGTAAAAATGCTCAACTGCCTCAATTCCACTTCTTAATTTTGAAGTCTCAAAATCCCAAACATCAGAATCCTGACTTCCGGATGTTCTAAATTTTGAAATCTCGAAGTTAAACAATTGAGATCACCCAGCATTGCGGAATGGTAACTTTACCGTTCTCTTCACTGTAGTGCGATCTTGAAGTTGGTATATTTAAGTAGCAGGTGGTGTGGGGTGCGCAGCCTCTCACTTGGGGGGGTGCAGGGAGGCTTGCCCCCCTGCAGGCAGTGTGATGTCTAACATGTTTTTTTTTTTTTCATTTTGAGATTTCAAAATCTGAACGTTGGGATTCTGATGTTTGATATTTTAAGTTTTCAAAATTACATAGTGGACCTATATTATATATATATATAGATATATATAATTATTATTATTTTCTTTTTTTTTCTAACAGCATTCAGCAAAAGCTATCAATAATCTGCAATAGACTAATTCTCTTACCTAGCTGTAAATATGCTCTTACCTAGTTGCAAATATAAAATGAAATTAAAATCTGACCTAAAGGATGGAAAATAAATATATTTTTCTGTATTGTTGTCATCCATAAGGTTGTAGTTGGAGAAATAAAATGGATTCATAATTTAAATCCATCGCCTCATATACAGTCAGATTTATCATTTTTGTACAAGGACTGAAGAAAGGTACCTTGACACAGTTACATTAAGATATGTATTTTCGCATTTGCAAATAAGTGTAGTTAACATGAGGGTCATACATCATAAAAAAGTTGTTTGCAAGTTTTTCAGTTCTAGAAACAGCACATTAATATTAATGCATGCATTTCAGGTAACATGTTCATCTTACTTGTACAGACTGTTTTCTTTGTGACGGTTTTCAAAAGCAGTGGCACTCATAAGCAAAAGTGAAAAGAGTAACCCCGGGATTCAATAAACTCCATGCAAAGCCTACGCGGAGTTTGCATGTTTGTTTGGTGTGCAGCAGCGCTTAATGAATATTCATGCCATGCACCACCTTCAAACATAAACAGGCAGGGTTTCATGGCTGACAACAGTGTTGCCAGCCAGGAAACCATGCAAGGCAAACACAGATAGTAATCCTGTTTAAAGCAGAGCACTTACGGCCCGTGTTTTTTCACAGAACACCACAAACCTCACTAGGGCTTCACAGATAGCTCTTAATCTCTTAGTTCAACACATCTGCAGAAAGGTCAACATTATACGGTGACAATTAACCAGTAATAGGGACATAGTTGGCCTAGATTTCTTATAGAAATGTGGTAGAGTGGAAGTCAAACATACCTCTCAACTTGTTAGACCAAGAAATCTGGACAAAGGTGTAAATAATGGGTGGACAAAGGCTCAAAAATAGGGGCAGATTTTAATATCACTTACAAACATAGAAACTTAATGGAATAATAGCCTTTACAGTAACATGAATTTTTTGAAGAGCATGAAGTTTGAAACTCAAATGTCTGTCATTATATTCTGACTTCAGTCCACAGTGCCTGCCAATGATTTACCAGAAAACCAACATTTTATGAGGAAAAGATCAAAACTATGAAACAAAAACTGGGCATTCTGCAAAAATCAGGACAGTTGATAGGTATGAACTGAAATCTATGTAATAGTGAGCCACATCAGTCTTGAGGTCATCCCAGTGATATGGCAGAAAGCCACACATTTGATAAGGAACACATCTGGACATCCTAGGATTATCTGGACAGTTGAGAGTTATGAACATGAACTATATGGTCCAAACACAGTACAGGACAATGTGTCTAAGTGCAAAGTACTGTGATATCCCATTCATGGGATTCTGTACTGAAGCTGTATAAAGGATCTGTAACAGTATGTGGATTGCCATGTAAAAAGAAGACTCAGGGGAAGTGTGTGTATTGAATCCCTAGGGACACACAGATGAATTGTAGGAATGAACACATGGAAAGAGGACAGGTGTAGCAGCCTAATGTACAGCAGATGTGGGCAAACCAGTGGAAGATGGTTGTAGCAGCAACAACAATCACATATCTGTATGGTACACTAGGGACTGTACAGTGAAAATGTGTTTCATGTGACTGTCACACAAGGTGACATAACAATGTGGGAGATGTCTGTGTGAGATAAGCATCCTTACATGAATAATACAGAGGACATCCGGGTGCATATTGTTAAGTTGTGCAAACTGATATGCCTGAATATGAGTGCAGTCTCAGCAGAGGTCTCCAGCAACTGGGGCACAGGTAAGGTTTGTGGAAAAGATTAAAAGAACCAACCACAATCATGGACAATATCAGAATAATACCACCAGTAATCCCATTCTTCTGACATAACATATGATTTAGAGTGATAAGAGATGAGTTTGCACAAACACACTTGAAAAACTATTATGATATAACCACACTCTATGAGGCAACCATGCACACTGTCCTGGCACTGTAACATCTGCTGGAGGTGTTAGGAGGGAGACTGCTATACCTGTATGTGACATTACATTACGCGCAATGCAGACTATATGTAATATATATATATATATATATATATATATATATATATATATATATATAGTTCCACTTTAAAATCTGGTAATGCTGAAATCTTGAATTTCAGCATTTCAAGACCATAAAGCCGAATTTTTAAAAGGTAGAAAGTGCATAATTGCGAATTCGAATATCTCTAATTCACGGTTATGGCTTTACGTTATGTGACGTGCGGTGTTAACTTTGGATGTTGTTTGATGTGGTGAATGGATTTACGTGGAGTGTAAGGTAAGTGAGTGTTTTATAAGGGTTTTGGGTGGGAGTTTGAGTGTTTGTTAGATTGTTTGTAAGTTGTATGTGTGGGTTAGGGTAGGTAGGTTAACGTATGAGTGTGTAATTGGATTTGTTGGTGTTTGTGTGATTGTGTGTGTGTGTGTGTGTGTGTGTGTGTGTGTGTGTGTGTGTGTGTGTGTGTGCGCGCACAAGGGACTGTGGAATGTCTGGGTGTGAGTGTACTGTCTGTTACTGTTTGTGAGATCTCGGAGTTAGTATATATAAGTAGGGGTGCAGGAGAGCTTGCCCCCCTGCTTTTGTGTAGTGTAGGTATGTGCATGTCTGGTGTTTTGTTTTGTTGTGTTTATTTGTTTTGTGGTGTGGGTGTTGTGGTTTGTGTGTGGTGTGATGCATGTTGTGTGTTCGGGATTTATGGTTTCAGGTTTGTGAAGTTTCAGTTTTGGATGGTTTCGGCTTTATGGTCTCAAAATGCTGAAATTCGAGATTTCAGCATTTTGAGATTATAAAGTGAAACCGTATATATATATATATATATATATATATATATATATATATATATATATTTTTTTTTTTTTTTCACTTTATAATCCCAAAATCCTGAAATACAGAATCTCAGAATTTCGAGACCATAAAGCCGAAAGCTCTAAATACCAAAATCCCAAAAGCGCAAATTTTGAAATCGCAAATCCTACACTAACCAGACACCACACACATACACAAACACACACCTTCACCCCACACACAAACACACAAACCTACACTACATACAAGCAGGGGGGCAAGCCACCCTGCACCCCCCACAACCCCCCCTACTTAAATATACTAACTCCAGGGTCTCACTACACAGACAAACACACAAAAACACCACCACACCTACATTCCCCTTGCACACACACATCACAGTCACAGCACACACTGACACACACTAAAGCCCCTAACCAACACCCTTAAACATACATACTTACCTGAACTTCCATTCAAATACCGCAACACCAGAAGCGCTACTTCAACATCTCCGAACGTCTGGATTTTGAAATTTGCGCTTCTGGGGTTTCAGTATTTAGAACATTCGGCTTTATGATCTCGGGATTCTGAAATTCGGTATTTGAGAATTTCAAGATTATAAAGTGCTCCTATATATATATATATAGAGAGAGAGAGAGAGAGCACAATCCACACTGTCACAAATGATATACATGCCACTAATGTTGTCAAACACGTATGTATGTAGTGTGTGCATCAACAGAACAGGTAGCACACAATCATCTGGTGTAACAACTTGATTGGTGTTCTGCACCATCAGACAGTCATGTATATTCCACAGTAAGAATACCTAGGTATGGCCAATAAGCTGTGTGACAGCGTACTGTGACAAAGGTGTGACACTTCAGTTACACACCACTGGAAGATGTGCAGGGAGGTACATCAGGAAGGGTGCATTGTACACAGTTATTGGTGTGATGAAGGCTGGGAACCATGAAGGTATTACGGCCTCTGGTGTGCATGTCCTTCTGTTACATTCAAGGGAATACTCAGCACTATGAACACATGCTGGTGGATGTTCACTTACCATGTATGCCAGGACATGGGTCACAGGTGTGATGTCAATATTATATATGGGTTGCACATTTGTTTTCCTGATGTAACAAAACCCCCCATGTTTTCTTGTCATTGCAGGTGTTATCATGGCTGTGGCATCAGTCCTTGGTGTATGCTGATACTGTCTGTATTATACTAATATCACAGGTGGAGTTAGTGATTGCCCACAATCTGTAGGCCTTCAGGCAGCTTTTTGGACACAGGATGTGTATGTCATCTGTGATGTCCATCACTTAAATAATGGACAGGAAAGACCCTAGCAGATAGCCCTGATGTACAGAACTGATCACTGGACCTGAGCTATAGGTCACTTCACACATTTCAACATAGTGAGATGCCATGGATGGGATAAGCTGGTCTGCCCACTTGGTTATATAGCTG
The DNA here is from genome assembly GCF_019279795.1 of Protopterus annectens. Lineage (NCBI taxonomy): Eukaryota > Metazoa > Chordata > Ceratodontiformes > Protopteridae > Protopterus > Protopterus annectens. The sequence goes on from NC_056726.1 coordinate 801,985,488, forward strand.
TTTATGGCCACACATGACAGTGTTGATTGAATACCTCAGTGTGGATTTGTGTCAAATGCCTTGACCTGGTTAAGTTCCACAAGATTATACTGTTGTCATCATGCATGCCCTCAGTGTCCTCTTTGGGGACATCTATCAGATTTCACAGACATGATTGCGCATTAACAACACACACAGGTGTGTTGCACACTGCTAGACTATTACTAGTGTTCATTTAGAAGAGGCTCATGATGACATGTTGGTCTACCTCACAGTTGAGGAAAGTCAGGATGTCTCTATGCATGCATGCATGCATCACATGCTGTCTCCCACCTCAGATGGATGCATGTTGATGTAATTCCTTCTATGGGAACATAGTCCATCTGGAGAGTGTGTTGAAGTGTGTATCAAACTATGTCAGGCAGGTGTATGTTCTGAGTCACACTATAGGTGATCTGTGATGTTGTCACAGCTCATTGATTCTGTGTGATAGGTCTGCATCAAAGTAAGACTGAGCATACTGCCTATCTTGATCTGTCCTAGGGTTTTGACACAATCCCTCACTTAGGTCTCATTGACAGAATCTACCAGCTGGGGATTAACATGGCACTAGATGGTTGACCAATCTCCTCACTAACAGACCACATACTGAGAAAGTTGTTGAATCAACCTCTACCATTAGAGCTGTCACCACGGGTATACCCCAGGGGGCTGTGCCAGGCAATATACTGTTTGAAATCTATATTTCAACAATCCAGGCTATAGAATATGACCTGTAGCTTACCAAATTTCCTGATTTATGTATATTGGCTGCAATCACCAAGTCCACACATTATGTTACTATACTAAAAGAAGTGGCTAACACACAAACAATTGGTGGCAAAGCCATATGATCTACTAATGAATACAGAATGTGTCAAGATTTGGGACTTATGCAAAGTGGAATTTCCTGGTAAGTACACCATTGATAACACTCCCTCCTATGCTGAAACCAGTGGTGCAAGATTTGGCAATACACATAGATAGCAATCTGAACTTTGACTGAGTGTCCACGGTGATATGGAATGGCTTCATTATGTACCTCAGAAGTCAGGGCATTCTATCCAGATCTGAGGATGATATAACACCACTGTACTCAAACCTCATCAGAACACGAATAGAGTTTGATGCTTCCTTTTGCATGTACCTCACCAGACACCTGCAGTAACTGTACAGACCAATGAAGTTTCACACCAAGAAAATACAGGCTCTACAAACCATACCATGAGGTATGTGGATAGACTGAAATCCCTGTTCATGAAATTTGTATTGGAAAGGGTGAGGTGACTTGTGCCTGGACTATAGGCCATCTCTGACCTTACCCTGATGTGTATACTGCACATCCACAAATCAGCAGAGTCTGGTGAAAGCAAGCTGGTAAAAGCAATGCTCCTCATGCTGTTGTAAAATATTTTCTCTAAAGTCAAGCAAGCACACACACACACACACACACACACACACACACAAACAGTTGCCTGTAGTAAGAACAGAACCTCTACCTGAGTATACAGACTACAAAATTCTGTATTTAAGGTAAGAACCACAGCTCAATTCTGACTTGTAGTGTTTCAGACAACACTTTATGGAGGATGACATCAGCAGTGTCTAGGGAGGGGGAAAATGGTAAGAGCACAGTTCCACATGCTGTTCTGAAATGCTCTTACTAATGTCAAGCAAGTGTATAAACACACACACACACACACACACACACACACACACACACACACACACACACACACACACAGTTGACTGCAGTGAGAATAGAAACTGTACTTATCTAAGTACACAGACTGCAGAACTCTGTATTTAAGGCAAGTGCCACAGCTCGACTCTGACTTGAAGTGTCTCAGGCAACAGTTTATAGCAGATGACATCAGCAATGTCTGGGGAGGGAAAAAATGGTAAGAGCACAGTCCTATATGTTGTTGTGAAATGCTATCTCTAATGTCACACAAGTGCACAAACTCCCACACACACATGCACACACTTGACTGCAGTGAGAATAGAACTCTTACCTAAGTACACAGACTACAGAACTCAGTACTTTATGTGACCACCATGGCACAATTCTGACTTACAATGCTGCAGGGCAACTTATAGTGGATGACATCTGCAAGCAATGTTGGAGAGAAGATGCGAGAGGCCTGTGTAGATGCATAGCTTCATAGATTCATAGGAGGTTACTAGGCTAATAGCTCTAGGGTGTTTATAAGTTTGGTTGTGATCCCTGGAGCAAGATATTCTTGTCAAATTTGATTTTCTGATGTCCAGCATTTTCTGTTGGGCAGTATCTGAGACTGCTCTATAGGCTAGGCATAGGTCACCTATCAGCAGCCTGCATGATACTGAGTACAGTGACATGTCTTTCAGTCTTGCCATATATGTCATGTTTTGGAGGCACTGGATTCTCCTTCTTACAAAGCTCTGAGTTTTCTCCAGTTGCTACAGGTATGCGGTGAGGTGCAGACAGAAGGGAACATCATACTCAATTAGTGGTCTGATAAGGGTTGAGTACATTGTAACTATGACCTCTATGGAGTTGTATGTGATGCCCTTAGTTATGAAGTGTTCAGTGAAGAATCTCACCACTATGGATACATACTGATTGAAGTGTAGATTGCTATCAACATGTGTTCCCCAAGTCTAGCAACACTGTATTTAAACTTACAAGGGTGCTATGTACATCATAATTAGCAGGGATACTTCACTGCCAAAAGGGACAATGATGCATTTTTTTTACTTTAAGGTTCAGTTCATGAGTTTGGCAACAATTATTTGTCTGTGTAAGCACTTTCTGTAATATGTTAACATCGTTGGGTGACTCAATATGAGTGTGCCCAGTTGACACTCATCTGCAAACTTGGTAAGCTACAATCCATCTACCTTTGCCTGGACTTCAGAGAATTAGTTTCCAAACAGTTGAGGACCTAGCACAGATCCTTGTGGTATTCCATTGGTAAGTGTTGTACTAGTGGAAGTGCAATTGCCATCTTTGACTGTGTGCTTTCGGTTGGTGAACCAGTTGGCTATCCATCTAGTAATGTATGGGTTAGTCCCAAGATGGGATAGTTTGTCTATGATACCTGAATGGGGGATAGTGTCAAAGGGCTTGGGTAAATCAACATAGGTGGTATGTCCTGTTATCCCTCATCCAGGTGTTGGAGGTCATTATCAAAGAAGTCTACTAAGTTTAATAAGCAAGATCGCCCCTTGACTGAACTAAAATGTATCAGGTCAAGTGTGTGGAAGGTCACCTAAGTTCCTGTGGATAAGGTCCATGATGATTACTTCCACAGCCTTGCAGATAAGGCTGTTTAGGCTTACAAGTAAATACTTCTAGTTCTGCACGTTACCAGATCGATATGCATTGCATATCACACAACATATTAATTTATGCAGTGTAGGTAACATATGCATGAAATAAGTAATGAGACACCAGGGATTATGTTTCCACATGTAACTTCATGTCATAAACAGGAAATTGGCAATAAACAGTACTAATACATAATAATATTTAGATCTCCATAGCTCAGTGAGCAGCAGGTTTGCTCAGCAGTTATCAAATTGTTTGCTCATGTGAGATACACATTTCCATTCATTCTTCTCTGTTTGCACAGCTCGACGCCCAACCTTCAAAGAGGGCAAGCCCATTTACGCATGCATGTCTTTCGAACTCTACCCAACCGCGGGGAGGACATGCAGACTCCACACAGAAGGCACTCCCAAGCCACACCAAGAATCGAACGGGAGAACCTCTTGCTGTGAGGTAACAACGCTACTACCGTACCACCACGGCATTACAAATCTACGTGTATGTAATATTTTTAATTCAACAAAAAATATAATGCAATGACATTAATTATATATAGTGCATATGTTGCTATGTATTGGCATAACACATCAGGTTAAAGTGAAATAATCAATGCTTGGCATTGCTGTGTGATGCCAAACTCTGTACAAACAGAGAGTCCAAAAACTGATGGTATTCATTGCTTTTTCTGCTACTTATGTGCTTTGTGTGTGATTCTATTTTTTTAACCAGATTAAAGTGGTGAAAAAGTGGTAGATAGGAAAGTGATGAAATGGGGAGCAAGCAAGGGGAAGAATAAAGTGAAATCAATACAGGAATGTGCAGGAGGGAGGTAAGAAAGTATTATAACTATCAATTTCTTCAATACTATCTGAGGTTGGACTGTCACCTCCAGAGAGAGGGGTAACCATAATGCAGTCATGTTGTATAGCCAATTGGACTGAATCAAGTGTATCAAGAAGACACATGTGAAATGGAGAGCTATGTATGGGATGATTTTTTTTGGGACAGGTGTTCATTTATTTTTTATTTGAGAGAGAGAGAGAGAGAGAGAGGAATGTTTGGGAATGAATGTAGGTATGTCTGGGTCAGGTACGTTGAGTAGGTGAGGACGTAATTGCAGACAGACAAGATAAACAAGTCAAGAGACAGGGACGGTGATGGACAAAAAAGTTTGGGGACACCATGATTGGGTTGAATGGGGGACAACCCAGGTCTATGGATGTCAAGACTGGAGACAGTGAGAATCGATTCCTCACCCACTAGTCTGTCATCACTGTCACCTTACTCCACAGGTGGCTGGAGTGCTTGACACCTCTTTCTTCTCCTTCTACTTCAGAAAATGAAGGAGACAGCCTCCCCATCCAGTATAGGCAAGCACCAATCAATGATGTGGTGCATCACCCTATGCACCATCCCTGGCAACTCGCTGTGGGTGACAAAATCAACACTTTTGCCACTGATCCGGGATGGCACCACTAGACCAGACTCTGAGGCAGGACTACCTGAGATTGCAGGCAGTGCAAGGGCAGCAGAGGCAATGCTGCCAGGTTGGTTCCCAGACATGCTGTACATTGGTGCTGGGGCCAGCGGAGTGGGAACAGGCTGATCCAATGGGGCTGGACTACCCCGCTGTGCTGTGGAGCATTTAGTGATGTGGTACACATAGATGATATGGACACATTATGATGACACACAATAAAAATAAAAATAAAATAAAATAAAAATAAACAAAATGAAAAAGGGACATAAGAGTTGAGTTGAGAGAAAAAAAGAGATAGTATTACTACCATCATATGTGACATGCAATGCATTAATACAATTATGCAACTCTTTTATCTTAGGTTTTACATTTAAGTATTTCTTCTAACATATGCGCACTATATTACAGATTGCTGCAAGTAATCTTTGAAATGTGCATATATTGCACATATGCATGTTCCACTTATACAGATTACAGTTTACAGCAGGGCATTTCTGCCACTGACAGGGAGGTTTTAGTGTAATGAAAATATTATTGAAGAAATAACAGTATGGTATAGTTATGTATTGTGGTAGTTGAACCCACAACCTCTGAGTACTACAGTTGGTTTGTGCTACAGACTTACGCATGCATACTTGCTTTTACAGTTGGGATATGGATGCTCAATTTGATACAACTCTGTGAAATGCCAAAAAATCTAAATTTAACTTTTAATGCTATAATAACATTTCTCTTCTGCTGCATACATAGCACTTGCTTTCCTCAGCCTCTCTCATCTCTCCCTGTGGGCCTGGACATCGAACTCTTATTCTCTGGCAGCTGGGGAAAAATGAAGCAGAACAGAAGACCATTATACATACCAGTCTTGCCTATATTCAGCTTTCTAAGTCTTGCAAGTACTCTCATTAGTTGATACTTACACACGTGTGGAATGTCTGCAGTCCTAAATTCCTCCAACCAACAGCTGCGAGTATCCCTCTTCTTTATCTGTAAGACACTAAAATGGTGCCTACATTGGTCTCCAGTGCAAGGGATACCAGTAGCACTGGATACTGTCTGGGCTAAACTATTCTAAGCCTCTGACATACTGGGAGTCAGAATAGTCCCCCCCCCCCCCAGAAGCCTTTGGCTGTGGTGCTTTACTAGGAGTCCAATAAATATTCTGGATTCCTGAACACCCACCTCTGTGCTCTAAACCTGGCACCTTCCCTACTAATACCAGCCATGTATACCCACAGACCTAGAGGAATGGAGATTGATGCTTTCCTGCCAATTCCATTTATTGTGTTTATTGAAATGTGCACACCTGAGTTTTCGTGATGGTAAGTGGAGAGCAGCAGTGCCAAGTAGTGAGGAATTTAATAATTGCAATTGCAATCAAAACCCACCACTGTATAGCACTAAAAAGCCTAAATTGGTTAGAACTACCTCATCAGCTAACATGTACACTACTTCTTACCACCTATAAAATTATCCAGAATCCATCTACCTGTCAAGCACTAAAAACTATTCTATGCAATTATGTTCCCAGTTGGTCATTGCAATCCAGTGACCAAAAACTCTTGTCTGTTTACAAACATATCAGATCTGCTGGGCATTGTCTATACTCGAAAAGGTTGCTAAGGCCTGAAACTCCTTACTTGTATCTATCATGTCAATACACTCCCCTCCCACTTTCAAAACCACTCTGAAAGACTTCCTAGCTAAAATATGGCTTTGTTCTTGATCAAAATCAGGATAAACTATATCCCTAAATGTGAACAAGTACCTTTTCATTCCTTATACTGCCTTAATATCCCTTCTTGACTTACTTCCTTACTTCTATCAAATTCTCTTCCCTGACATTTTCTCTAAATATACCACAAACCTGTTTTCTCTCACTTCATACTGCAATTCATGTTTGTATTTTACAAAACTTACCTTTAATTTCTGTACAACTGTCTAAAATCTTTATAAATATTAAATGATTGTCATATAACTTGTATCGATTCTTTTTGAAATTGTTGAGAAGAAGGGTATTGTTGACTGTTTCAAAAGCTGTTGTCATATCAACAGAGAGACCTACAGTAATATGTCCGCCATTCATATTGCAGTAAATGGTATCAGTGGACATTACTAGGGCAGTAAAGGTACTTAAGGCATTGAAAAAAAACATGCTGTGCACCACATAACAGGCAATGGCTGTTGCTGTGTTTAAGTAGTTGCTTGTGCATGTGATTTTCAAATATTTTGATAATAGGGCACATGATATCAATAGGTCCCACCTCTCTCAACACTCTCCTCTTTCCATATCAGGTTTTTGCCCCCACCACAGTATCCCCACAGCTCTCCTCAGCTTGATTAATACTATTAACCTACAGAGTAACACAGGTAACCACATATCATCCCTTTTCCTAGGTTTTTGTCAAAGGCTTTGGCACAGTCTCCCACCCTATCCTATTACATATACTGTACGAATTATGCCTTGATAGCCCATCCCACTCCTGATTCCACAGCTATCTATCCCATAGATGTCAAGCTGTTAGTTGACAAAATTCTTTCCCCTCATTTCCACCAGTCTCAGTTGGTGTTCCTCAAGGATCCATCTTGGGTCCTATCCTCCTACATATTCATTAAATCACTTACCGCAGCAACTGAGAATGCCAACATAATTCAGTATGCAGATGGCTATACCCTTATTTGCTCCTCCAAAAATGTCACAGGCTTACAAACTATTAACCAAGAATCCTTCTATTCAATTGAAACTGGGCTATAGAAAGCATAACTGTTATTAGGTTCCCGATTAAGTAAGCAAACGCTTAATATAGCGAACACTGTTTAATCGACAGCTAAATGTCGAAACGACAAAATCCCGAAGACAGGGAACAGCGATTTTTTTCCCAGGGAAAAAAATCATTGGGCCATTTTCGGGACTTTGCCATTTCCTCCAATGTGGTGGGATCTCGGAGTTGGTATATTTAAGTAGGGGATTTAGGCAAATCCCCCCACTTTAGTTTGTGTTTTTTTTTTGTGGGTCAGCAATTTTTTTCCCATGGAAAAAAATTGTTGTTACGTTTGTTCGGAATTTTGTGTTTTCATTTTTTTTTTGGGGTCAATTATACAGCATTCACTATTTTAAGCATTTGCTGTTATAATATAGAAAACGTAGATCCCCTGGACTCGAGCCGTGAATCAGAAGCAAACTCGCCTGTTGCTTTTTGTCACACAACTTTATTCGATAACTGCCAGCACCACAAAGTACATCTAGTAAGAATGGTTGAGCGCTTTCATCTGCATTTACCAGATTTCTTCAGAACCATTTCCCCTAACATGTCACTTCCTTTATATACACAAATTTTTGGCGCCAAAAAGTTAATTACATAATTGGTTAAAAACAAAATTGTTAATTAAAAACAAAATCACTCAATTAACATTTGTTGAGAATAAAAATACAATAAAAGTCACAAAATATGTATATTAACCACTGTCATAAAATGTACTATATACTAGTACTAAAGTGCTTTTATACAGTGCATAATACATTTCATTATTGGGTCCCTTATACTATCTACCCTATGCTAAAATTTTGAATTTATAAATTCATAGTAAATATATATAAATAAGTAAAAATATATATTGTGTGTTAATGTATAATATATATATATATATATATAAAATGTACTCGGCTGATGAAATTTCCTTACTCTAACGCCAAAAAGGCTTGATACTTATATGGTCATTTATACCCGGGGGGGATGTGGCATCTAAACATATCTGCCACTTACTTTCTAACCAAGCTAAATATATTTTCCAATTTCCTCCTCTGTCATTTACCTCTACCTGGTCTATAATAGCAAATTTAAAACTATGTTCACTTCCCTTTTCTATAATGTGTCTACTTAGGCGTTCTTAGTATCTCCTTTCCTAATACTATACAGGTGCTCATTATCTGAGTTTTGAATTTCCTCTCAGTCTTTCCTATATAGTATCGTCGCATTTCTCACACTCAGCAATATACACAATACGCTGTGTATTGCAATTACCCTTCTTAGGGTATACTACAGATTTCACAATATTCTTAAGTCTCATCCTACATTTTGTGTTAATATATTTACACTGACTACATGCACCACAACTCGTAGTGCCCTTCCTACTGTTTCCTGTGTAGGCCTTTTTCTTAGTCTCTATTATTCTTTTTAAATTCAAACCTGTTTTATATACTATAGAGGGTTTCGTACCTAGTATGTTTCCAATAGGTACATTACTAGTAATTATGTCCCAATGTTTCTTTAAAATTTCTGTCATAATGTTGGTATAGGGCTTAAACCTGATGATGCATACTCTATTATCTCGGTCTATTTGGACTTTAGTACTCACCATACTGCCTGTACCCAGTAGTGGTACATATTTACTAACACATTCTTTCTTAACATAAGACGTAATGTTGATCAACATATGTTTAGGGTAACCTCTATCTAAAAATAACTTAAAAAGAGTATCTAATTCACTTTGCATAATCTCCTTAGTCGATGACATTCTGGCTATCCTTATGCATTGGCCTTTAACTACATTACCGAGGATGTGGCCAGGATGACAACTGCTATAATGTATGTAGTCATTTGAAAACGTGGGTTTTCTGTATATTCTAGACTCAAACCCTTGTCCTGTAGTACTAATCCAAGTGTCCAGATATGCTATTCCCACTTTGTCATATTGGTAGGTAAATTTGAGGAATTCCGTGGTGTTATTAAGGTACTCTAAGAACTCTTGTATCTTCTCTTCTGGACCTTTCCATAAAATAAACATGTCGTCCAGGAACCTAGTGTATAATCCGATGTATTGGTAATATTCACTTGGGAAGATGTACTTGTTCTCCCACTCGAGCATAACCAAATTAGCAAAAATGGGGCACAAGAAGCCCCCATTGCAACACCGAGTTTGTTTATAGTGTTGACCAGTGGAAGATGTAGTTGTGGTCTAGGACCAGCCCCATCATATCCATGATGAGATTGATCCTGTCCCAACTACAACCTGAATACTTGGTCATGCTATTACAAAAATATTCAAGACCAATATCTGCGGTATACTGGAAAATAAATCTTTCACATCAACTGTGAGGAAAATCAAATTCTCCTGCCAAACTTCATCCGTTAGTTTGCTCAAAAAATCCCATGAATCTTTTACTATGTGGTTAACTTTAGTATATATATGTTTCATCCAGTGGTCAATGGCTACCCCTAACTTAAATGTTTTCGATTTGGAGCCAGATATAATAGGTCTAAAAGGTGGATGTTCCAGATTTTTATGTAATTTAGGTATTCCTATAATTTTTGATAATACTGGAAAGTCATTTTTGAAAAATTCATATACTTCATTGGTTATTCTTCTATCTAATAAATACTCCTCTACAGCAAAATCTATCCTTCTATATCCTGTAATTATTTGGTTCAACGACACTTGTTCGTAGTTACCAGATTCATTTAGGATCTTCTGTATTTCCCTTAGATATTCTTTATTTTCAAAAATCACAATCCCACCACCTTTATCTGGCTTCATTATTCTTATCTCATCATTCATAATGAGATTCTCTAAACATTTCCTTTCTTCAGTTAGTAAATTGTCCTTATTAGCTGTGGAATCTAACTTGTTATTCTTTATATTCCTGTGTAAAATGTGTAAATCTTTACAAACCATTTTCTCGTATAAAGCTATCTGTGCGTTAGATACAGGAATGTACGTGCTTTTCTTAATTAACTTGTTACAATTAGTGTTTCCTTTTCCCTCATTTTGGCCTTGATTGAACTGTATAGCAAGATTAAGTCTTCTACAGAATAATTTCACCTCTTTTATGGCATCAAAAATATAAAATTTAACTGTGGGTATGAATTTCATCCCCTTGCTAAACAATGTAGTAATTTCCGTAGTGACCTGAACTTGTGTATAGTTGTATACTTTGAACCCTTCAAAGCAATGTATGTTCGGATGCCTTACTGGATTTTCCTCAGGTATACTAATACTGGTACAAAAAGTAGATGCCTTCTCATTAATTCTGTTGTCTACAGGGGTGGGGGGTGCATGCTTCTGTACACTTTTTCCACCACCTTCTCCGTCAATCATTCCATCTGTATTCTCTATTGATTGTATCCCCTTTGCCATCTATTTGGTGCCGGGTAAAATCGCCCCCCTTGAAAATTTTCTTCTTCATTCAACCTATACTTTCTTCTTCTTCCTTTTGTTTCAACTACTTCAAATACCCCTTCCCTTTCATCTGTATACTTAGGCCAGATGTACGCTCTTCCTGTCCTATACATTTCCAAATCTCGCTCTATTTTATTCATTTTTCTATGGTAAACATTATGCACTTTACTTTTTGCATTAGTAAACTGTTTGGAATATAAATCATACCATTCAACAAAATCCACATCTTTTATAATAGATTCATTTAAACATTCTACTTCCTGTAGAAGGGCATTAATTTTTTCTTCATTACATTTCAAAAGTGCTTTCATGTACGAAAAGCCAAAATCATCGAACATTTTGTTAAACAATTGCTCAATTTTTGAAGAATATTTTAAACCCAGTGGTAGTTTGAAAAACCTCAAACCTTTTGGTACCACTTGTAATTGAATACATTTTTCAAGATATGCATTGTCCACTTTTACACTTTTAAGTTGTATTAGTTTTTTACCCAATAAATAAATTCTGGATTTCACATCATTAGTAACATTTTCCTCACGTTCATATACTTTTTGCCTGTATTCACTTGTATTTCTCCCCCCAAAATTATCTTCATCAGCTAAAAATTCATTTAGTACTTTAGATACATTTAACACACGTTCCCGATAATCCCTTTTCTGAATACCTTTCGGTTTAGGACTAGATATCTTATCTAAGTTTACAGTACCTTTGTTTTTGCTATTTGCCTTCTTGGCAATAGCTGAATATGTCCGTACTGGAGCACGCTGCTCTTTAGGGCGTGCCCCCATTCTCATATTCTCACTGTTAGTGTGAAATAAGCTGAAATCAAACGTAAAATCAGCTTCGATTGATATGTCCCTGTTTTCATCTCCTATATCCAAATCGTGTATTTTAGTCCCTTCACCTTGTCCGTTAGGGATATCACTAGCTTCACTGGTAACCTCCACCAACACCGCTTCCACTTGCGATGTCTCCGCGTTGGCTTGAATACTTTGAATAGATTTTGCTGGTTCCACACCAGCTGTTACAGCTTCGGTGAGCTTCTGCACAAGTTCAAGGAGCCTGTTGACGTCTCCTTGTAATGACGTCACTTCCGACCGTAGTGTAGAGTACCCTTCACGACTCAATGGAGTCCCAAGACAATCCACCTCTGCCATTTCGCAACTAGTAACCAAAGTGGAACAAAACAACAATAACTCTTAGAATAGCAAACGTAGATCCCTGGACTCGAGCCGTGAATCAGAAGCAAACTCGCCTGTTGCTTTTTGTCACACAACTTTATTCGATAACTGCCAGCACCACAAAGTACATCTAGTAAGAATGGTTGAGCTTTCATCTGCATTTACCAGATTTCTTCAGAACCATTTCCCCTAACATGTCACTTCCTTTATATACACAAATTTTTGGCGCCAAAAAGTTAATTACATAATTGGTTAAAAACAAAATTGTTAATTAAAAACAAAATCACTCAATTAACATTTGTTGAGAATAAAAATACAATAAAAAGTCACAAAAATATGTATATTAACCACTGTCATAAAATGTACTATATACTAGTACTAAAGTGCTTTTATACAGTGCAATCAAGGCCAAAATGAGGGAAAAGGAAACACTAATTGTAACAAGTTAACTAAGAAAAGCACGTACATTCCTGTATCTAACGCACAGATAGCTTTATACGAGAAAATGGTTTGTAAAGATTTACACATTTTACACAGGAATATAAAGAATAACAAGTTAGATTCCACAGCTAATAAGGACAATTTACTAACTGAAGAAAGGAAATGTTTAGAGAATCTCATTATGAATGATGAGATAAGAATAATGAAGCCAGATAAAGGTGGTGGGATTGTGATTTTTGAAAATAAAGAATATCTAAGGGAAATACAGAAGATCCTAAATGAATCTGGTAACTACGAACAAGTGTCGTTGAACCAAATAATTACAGGATATAGAAGGATAGATTTTGCTGTAGAGGAGTATTTATTAGATAGAAGAATAACCAATGAAGTATATGAATTTTTCAAAAATGACTTTCCAGTATTATCAAAATTATAGGAATACCTAAATTACATAAAAATCTGGAACATCCACCTTTTAGACCTATTATATCTGGCTCCAAATCGAAAACATTTAAGTTAGGGGTAGCCATTGACCACTGGATGAAACATATATATACTAAAGTTAACCACATAGTAAAAGATTCATGGGATTTTTGAGCAAACTAACGGATGAAGTTTGGCAGGAGAATTTGATTTTCCTCACAGTTGATGTGAAAGATTTATTTTCCAGTATACCGGCAGATATTGGTCTTGAATATTTTTGTAATAGCATGACCAAGTATTCAGGTTGTAGTTGGGACAGGATCAATCTCATCATGGATATGATGGGGCTGGTCCTAGACCACAACTACATCTTCCACTCGGGTCAACACTATAAACAAACTCGTGGTGTTGCAATGGGGCTTCTTGTGCCCCCATTTTGCTAATTTGGTTATGCTCGAGTGGGAGAACAAGTACATCTTCCCAAGTGAATATTACCAATACATCGGATTATACACTAGGTTCCTGGACGACATGTTTATTTTATGGAAAGGTCCAGAAGAGAAGATACAAGAGTTCTTAGAGTACCTTAATAACACCACGAATTCCTCAAATTTACCTACCAATATGACAAAGTGGGAATAGCATATCTGGACACTTGGATTAGTACTACAGGACAAGGGTTTGAGTCTAGAATATACAGAAAACCCACGTTTTCAAATGACTACATACATTATAGCAGTTGTCATCCTGGCCACATCTTTAGTAATGTAGTTAAAGGCCAATGCATAAGGATAGCCAGAATGTCATCGACTAAGGAGATTATGCAAAGTGAATTAGATACTCTTTTTAAGTTATTTTTAGATAGAGGTTACCCTAAACATATGTTGATCAACATTACGTCTTATGTTAAGAAAGAATGGGGTAGTAAATATGTACCACTACTGGGTACAGGCAGTATGGTGAGTACTAAAGTCCAAATAGACCGAGATAATAGAGTATGCATCATCAGGTTTAACCCCTATACCAACATTATGACAGAAATTTTAAAGAAACATTGGGACATAATTACTAGTAATGTACCTATTGGAAACATACTAGGTACGAAACCCTCTATAGTATATAAAACAGGTTTGAATTTAAAAGAATAATAGAGACTAAGAAAAAGGCCTACACAGGAAACAGTAGGAAGGGCACTACGAGTTGTGGTGCATGTAGTCAGTGTAAATATATTAACACAAAATGTAGGATGAGACTTAAGAATATTGTGAAATCTGTAGTATACCCTAAGAAGGGTAATTGCAATACACAGCGTATTGTGTATATTGCTGAGTGTGAGAAATGCGTATACTATATAGGAAAGACTGAGAGGAAATTCAAAACTCGTATATACGAGCACCTGTATAGTATTAGGAAAGGAGATACTAAGAGCGCTCTAAGTAGACACATTATAGAAAAGGGAAGTGAACATAGTTTTAAATTTGCTATTATAGACCAGGTAGAGGTAAATGACAGAGGAGGAAATTGGAAAATATATTTAGCTTGGTTAGAAAGTAAGTGGCAGATATGTTTAGATGCCACATCCCCCCCGGGTATAAATGACCATATAAGTATCAAGCCTTTTTTGGCGTTAGAGTAAGGAAATTTCATCAGCCGAGTACATTTTATATATATATATATATATATATATATATATATATTATACATTAACACACAATATATATTTTTACTTATTTATATATATTTACTATGAATTTATAAATTCAAAATTTTAGCATAGGGTAGATAGTATAAGGGACCCAATAATGAAATGTATTATGCACTGTATAAAAGCACTTTAGTACTAGTATATAGTACATTTTATGACAGTGGTTAATATACATATTTTTGTGACTTTTTATTGTATTTTTATTCTCAACAAATGTTAATTGAGTGATTTTGTTTTTAATTAACAATTTTGTTTTTAACCAATTATGTAATTAACTTTTGGCCAAAAATTTGTGTATATAAAGGAAGTGACATGTTAGGGGAAATGGTTCTGAAGAAATCTGGTAAATGCAGATGAAAGCGCTCAACCATTCTTACTAGATGTACTTTGTGGTGCTGGCAGTTATCGAATAAAGTTGTGTGACAAAAAGCAACAGGCGAGTTTGCTTCTGATTCACGGCTCGAGTCCAGGGGATCTACGTTTGCTATTCTAAGAGTTATTGTTGTTTTGTTCCACTTTTGTTATAATATAGACCCATTTATTAACCCCCCCCCCCAAAAAAAAAATTCTAAACTTCTCCTCTTCATCCTCAAACAGTATAATTACCACAGGAAAAAAAAAAAAAAACTCATTCACCATCTTATCATCTGATAATGCCAGGACATAACTTGTCCAACATATTAAATTATCGATAGTGTATACAGATGACAAACTGAAATTTGATTACCATATCCAGAATGTTAGAAAATGAGCACATAAAAAAGTAGGTTGCCTATAAATGATCAAGTCATTTCTAACTAGGCTGTCTGTAAATGATCAAGCTACTTCTAACAAACTCATCAAGAACTCATATTGCCCCATCCCTACTGCTTCCTACCATCCGCTGTGTGTCACCCATTTTCATAAACTTGCACTCCAGCCAACTAAACAAGCTCTAACAGTGTTATAATAAAATAATAACATTCGTTACCAACCTACTCACAGAACCTATCAATGTAATGCACTCAGTAAACTACAGTGACTAAAATTACCTCACTAACTGACATTCTCACAACTACTAACCACCCATATCCTAATTCATAAGCCCACTCACTGGCTATCTCTGTCCAACTTATTAGAGCCATAAAAGCCAACTGGGTCATTGTGTTCCAACAATAAACTCCTGTTATACTTGGCAAGATGAACGACTCCTTATGTGCTAGATATATAGCTAGAATATGGAGCAACATTCCCCCTGCCTCTAAGAGAAACTACTCAAAGTACCTCTTTTAAAATCAGGCTACAAGCCCACTTAAAAGACTCCTGGCTCTGCTCCTGCTCCAGCCCAGGACAATAGACTAATTAACTACTTTCTAATTTGCTATCACACCCTTTTCTCCCTGTACCCTTTTTCTGTCTTCCCTCCACACACTGCTTATTCTATCCCCTCCTCTGTATATCATCCTCCTTATACACTTTCCTATTATCACCTCATCTCCTTTCTAATATTTCCACTTATCCCACTCTCTCTCCCTCTCTCTCTCTCTCTCCAACCTTTCCTACCTTCACTGATTTCAAAATGTACAAACCCAAATTCATCTTGACGATATGAATAATTATTTAACTGTAATTTACTTTGCTAGCACTATTTTTGACCTATTAATATCTACACCGGACGCAGATTTCTGTAATCATCTCTTTTGTAAATTACATGCTGTATAACCTGAAGCTTTCTCCCTAGGCCTCCACTTTAAAGGGGCATGTACCCACTCAGACCATCTTGATCAATAAAAGCAATAAATTAATAAATAAAAAATAAACAAATAAATAAACAAATAACAAAAATAATCCTTCAGCCCATCAAGAGAGGTGAATTTAGATAGTAGGATTATACTGTGTGCTGGAATGTTGCAGGGACAGTGCCTGAAGTGAGAGAGAGGTTAAAATATGAGTAAGGGGTTTAGTGATTTCTTTCAACTGCAAGCCTTTGGAAGGTGGGATAACAATTGCTGGATTTAGATCCTGAATTGTAGGGCCTTAGTCTGTTTTACTGAAATTTCAGAGAAGTGAAAGATGGGGGGAAGGATAAACTGTTTGGTCCAGCTGAGGAACTGTGACCTGCTATTGCAGTACCACAACCAGAACTGCATGTGTGGGGCACACATGTATTGCTTGATGCAAGCATGTAAAAAAAATCACAACAGTTACAGGGAATGCTAGAGCTTAACTCATTCCCTCCAGTACAGCTCTTTTGAGGGAGTGCCTTTAACTCTCAATGAGTGTGTCTTGAGCCTTTAAAAAATAAAGTTATCACCTTACAGTCCTAACAAATACTCATTGACAGAGGTCAAATATCATTACAGTTGTTTTTTGCCAAAATGTATGCTTCACGATAAAATATTCTGATATGTTATATGTAGCATGATTTTGGAATTATTAATGCAAATATAAAAAGTAATATTTGATGCCTAGAGATGCAGTAGGAGGTAACTGCAGAAACGCCTTGAGTGTCACTCGGCTGTAATAACCACAACCCCCACCTCAGAAGATGACAGCACTTCCAGCTCCTCTTTCCACAAGGCCGTGAAGGCAATGAAAGAGCCACAGGTTCTCATCCATGGGGTAATGAATGAGTCAGTAGGGAACACGGGATGAGTGTAGAGACCAGAGCAAAAAATGGCCATTATTATAGTATATTTGGAAAAATGAGTATCTGTGCAGTCTACAGATCGAATGCAAACTTTCATGGGTTCAGAAAGGAAAAAAATAAATAAAATTATAACTATACTCTATACTCTCATATTGTAGCTAAAACCTGGAATACCCTCGCCCCCTCCATAACCTCCACCACAAACCACACAATTCAAAAAATGACTCAAATCACATCTTATGAAAACCTGGATCTGCCCATGTATAACATGATTAACACCTCATTACTTACTCCATCTTGTTTCGCTTTCCTCTGCCACTTATAATTAATCCAATACACAATTTAGGTCTTGATCTGTACATAGCTAACCTGGTAGACAGAATATCTCATCTCTCTATACCTTGCATCTCTACTACTCTTCTTTCATAACCTTCTCTGTAGATTTTTGATATTGTTCTTCCTAAATAACTACTGTTCGGCATTTTGATTGTTTCTCCTTTGAAAATATGTGCAAAAATGTGTATAAATATGTTTTTATACTATTCTACTATTATAATTGCTGTTTTATTGTTGTTTCTTGTGGAGCTTTTCTTCCTGGCCATCCACTGAAAATGGACCCAGTCCAGTTGGGTTAGCCCAGTTAACAACTGTAAAATAAAAATAAAATAAATAAAAATAACATTTGAAAAGAATATGTGAAATACTCTTATGAAAGATGTGTATTTAATCTCTAATACAAGACATTCTACAGGTTTATCATTTACAAATAATTATAACATAACCCTACAGGATACAAAAGTATTTTCATGTACACTTGTCATGCATTCTTGTTGATAAAACATATACTAAAACTTTTTACTGTAAAGTCGATATATGGCCCCCTTCATAGAATATAGGAGCTTTTTTTTTTGCTTTTACGACAGATGCAACTAAGAATTGACGGGTGTTAATGAATGCAACACTTGTGTTAGCATGTATTGGAACATTACCCTGGACAGTGGATAAGATAGATATCTCCTTCCCAGTAAATGTCTTCTGCCAGGATATACTCAGTTGATGCTGTAGTAGTTTATTGAAAAACAAGCAATATGTTGTGGAAAATTTTGTATATCATGTTTATTCTTCACTAAATACATAATAACTTGCAATTTCTTCATAATGAGTCAAATGAAATGTTTATATTTTATGTCAGAGGAAAGCTGAAAAACAGATGCATAATTATGCAGTGTATATTTTCATATGTTTTAAGTAGTAGCCGTATATCTTTAAGTGTCTTAAAATTATATTCTTTCTATTAATGTATTATAGTGTACTGCCAGATAATTGAAGGCAATGTCAGTGCTGAAGGAGTTAAAGATGTTATATTGGAGTCTAGTTTCAGAATGTTAATGAATTGTGGCAGATATCTTGTGGAAACCAGATTAGTCAAATAAGGAACAGTTACAGTCTGGCCTTCTCAGGCTAGGGATGAATTTTTGTAAGGCTCTCTATGTGGACTGGTACTGAATGTTACAAGGCTGAAGGACAATAAATTTTAACACATATGCCTCATATTTTAAAATGCATATTTATGAAATGTTCACATGCAGTGAGAAGCACAAGGGATGAGAACATTCCTAAATACACCGATTTACTAAAAGTAATGCAGTGTTGTATCTGGTAAGAAAAGGTGTAGCTATATATATATATATATATATATATATATATATATATATGTGTGTGTGTGTGTGTGTGTGTGTGTGTGTGTGTGAGTGAAGTATTTTGCTTCCATGCTTTCAGACTGGCTCTGAAAATATCTGCAGGCAGTCTCCCAGCGCTGTTTATGGACGGACGATTAGTAAATCTGGGGGTATATCTTTCACAGGAGTTACTGAACTCTACCATAGTTTTTTATTCCACACCTTCCACAACAAGACTAATCCATGCTTCTACAATCCTCCCTTCCAGAGAAAATTATTATATCACATCTAAGCCATGAGTCCTTTGTTTTTCAGACTGTGACAATTTGTTTTTGTATGGTTCCTTTTTCAAAATGTGCTGCTATCTTGGAGCATTGATGAATTTAGTTTTTCTATTACGGTCCTATCTCTCGCTTTTCTTTTTAAGCAAGATATATTTATATGGTTGTAGGGCACTGGATTGACTGTGCACCTACACCAACACCCAGAATCCAACATGAAAATGTGAAAACTACAAATACTGATATGTTCTGTGCATTTTCCAGGGATTACCCTGGGGAGCAGGGACAAGCCCCCCCCCCCCACACCCTCCACAGACACTGGACACTGCTGATTATATATACTAACTCCAAGATTGCACAACCCCCAGATATAGGGAAAATTCTCCTATTTGGGAATCACCAATCTCACATGTCTGTCAAACATCTGTGTGCATTGGTCAAATGGTGTCAACCACACAGGTGTCAGTTAGGTGTATGGTCGATCCAATGCCCTACCTACACACACACATATATCTATATATATATATATATACACATACACACACACACACACACACACACACACACACACACACACACACACACACATGTGTGAGTGTGTGTGAGTGTGTATGTATGTATGTATGTATGTATGTGGATAGATAGATGACGATTAGGGGGCTAGATAGGTAAAGAGAGCAGACAGTATGAATAGACAGGTATAGGGATAAATTATATCCTTTCCGACTATTTCACTGCCATTCTTGTTACAACCTGCATTCTGCCAATGTGATTTCTAGCCTGGGATGGAAACTGTCTTTGAGGTAATCTCGTTATCTCATTATTTTCCAAAATGTGGATGTGCATTGAATTTACATGTAAAATAGGCAAAAACTCAAGATATAATATACTGATGCAGAGAAGGATTCACAGAGGCAATCATCCCAAGAAATAGTACAGAAAAATGTGACAAAGTTTACAAAAAAATCACAGAAATCTAGAGACAAGTGTATTAATTATGACTTGGGAGAATATGCTGGAAGAAGAGAACTGTTCCCTTGCTAGTGAAGTTGACCATATTTAAAAAAAGGTTAAAAACACACAAAAAAATAAAAATAAATACATTTTTTTCTCATACAGTATTGAATGATACTGTAAATGAAGAGAAGAGACAAGGGGTAAGGGAATAAAGTAAAAAATCCAAGCTACTTTTGCTTTGGTTTTATGCAGTCTGTCCTGTGCTTCTATATACAAGTATAAAATTACTATATATATATATATATATATATATATATATATATATATATATATATAGGTTTACTATCATTATTTCGAAAATTTTAAAAAAAGGTGTACTTATCAGCGAAGTGTTTTGCCGAAAGTGTTTGTATCCGACGTACCTGTGGGAGCAATGTTTGTTAGCACTACCTGACTGTTGCCACACAAAGTTCCACATTACACATTAGTATTATGCACATACACCTCACTCTGTTACTGTACACACTCTGGTCAAAGCTTGACAACCTGAGGGTGTAGATAGGACATACTTGGCTTATTACTCTCCTAACAGTTTTGGGCGTTACCACAGTGACAGATTTGTTCTCATAGATGTTTGACAATCACTTGTATTCCCTGTTTGCTGGCTAAACATCTGGGATCATCCCACAGACTTACCAGGGGGACAGGCAGCAGATATGGACCCATATACTGGACATTCTGGCCTCGTCTGTACAGTTGTGGGGTATGATTCTGTATGCAGCCTACTTCCACTCCCAGGATTCAGACCATGGCTGTGTCTGCTACAACTTAAGCACTGTCCATCAGAGTTGTGTCTGCTATATTGATGTTGCTGTATATATCCTATCTGCTTTCTGTCTTATTAATCTTGCATTCTGACCTTGTATTACAACACTCTTATACAGATTAGGACAGTGTGGGAGACAGTGATGAGTAATACCTCATTATTCACAGCAACCGCATCAGTCGCAATGCCATACAATACCAATGTGAACAGTACCAGTACAGGGTATCATTCTTGTATTTCTGAGCACAGTGATGGTATCTGACAGACCTGTGGGAGAAATGTTTGTTAGCACTACTTGAATGCTCCCACACACAGTACCAGATTCCACATTACTATTATGCACATACATCTCACTCTGTTACTGTACACACTCTGTGGCCACAGCTTGACAAGATGGGGGTGTAAATGGGACATACATGGCTTCTTAGTCTCATAAGATTTTTGGGGCATTGCTAGTGTGCCAGCATTGTTCTCATAGATGTGTGTCATTCAGTTGTATTTCCTGTTTGCTGCCTATACGTCTGTGATCATCCCACTGATTTCCCGGGGGGGGGGGGTTGACAGGCAATAGATATGGGCCACTTTACTGGACATTCTGGACATATCTGTACAGTTGTGGGGTATAATTCTGTATGCAAACTACTACCACTGGCAGGATTTTAACCATGGCTGTGTGTGCTAAAAAAACAACAGTTCACATCTCAGTTGCATGTGCCATTTGGGTTTTGTTGTCTGCATTTTCCCTGTTTTCTGTCTATGTGTCTCTCAGTTGTACTAAATGGCCTCTGGGGATTACACCAGTCATATACAGGCATTCCTACACATTCTATTTATGGTGCACGGTGTGGGTAACAGTGCTTAATATTACTACTATTACATGATTGCAAATCTACATTACCATATGATACCAGAGTATACACATGCAGTCCAGCAGTTAGACCTTTACTGTCAAGCTATTACGCTTTTATTTATATACAAACTATATGAGACTCTTCCTGCCATATTCACTGGTGTATGCAGTACTTGCCTTAAACAATACAGGTTTTATACAGGCAATTAATTTACTAATACTTTTAGATTTATTTCCTATGGCAGCAAATGCGAGAGTATTACTGACCTGCCTTGCGTCACAACCTCTACAGGTGACTTCCATGGGCTTCCTGGTTTGCGGCCCGCTCACTTGCAGCTGTAGAGGACATATGAGGAATATTTAGCCATACCTATCTATGATATACATGAGCTGGCAATTAATACACACATAGTGGGGTGATACTTACACACAGCTGGTATAGCCCCTGCTATTCTAGCCTCTTGGATCCACTGGTCCAAGGGGTCGCCCTTACACCGCTTCAGGTCGGCATAGTGATGCCTGACCTGCTCACCAGTTCTGGATATGCCAGTGGCACTGGTGAAGTCACGGGTGAGACGGTCCCAGGCTTCCGCTGTATATTGCGAACCCTGGTACTAGTCCTGCAGCAGTCTCTGTTCATGGTCTTTGACAAGGAGTCCTGCCATGACTCTGGACTTCTGGATCCACCAGAAAGCACACACCCTCTCCCCTTCCTGACATAGTGCCTGCAAGGGAAGCTACAACCAGTTATGAGATGTATTCTCGCCTTTTGGGTTTAAGTAGGGCCGATTTCCCACACTTTTTTGTGATTCGCCAGTTTTGAAAAGGCTAAGCTATAGGCAAACCTGTTTACCTAAGGTTGGCATTGTTTAAAGGGATATAACACTGGACACATTGAGTTAGCTGGCCTACACATTGCTTACACCTCCTAAGCTGGCCTGTGCAATGCTTAGCATTGCTTACATTTGACCTTGCATTATATTTCTTTTTTGGCATTGATTTATTATTCATTACACCTTATATGTATGCATGGTATCCATGATTCATGTGTACGTACACTGTATGGGGTCCTTGAGTCTTATTGGGGACTTCAACACTCTATTACAATTACACCTGACTTCTGAGCTTACTGTTGTACTCCATTTCACAAATTTATGTCACGTAGTGGGTTATGGAACATATGTCTGTATACTGATTCCTTTCACAGGTTCAGTTTGATTTACTATAGTGAAGACTTGTTTGCTGATTCCTCATTCTTCTGTACTGGTGTGATGGCTTGGTGGTTAACTAGTGTGACTATAGTATATACGGTCCTGGGTTCAAGACCTGTAAGGCTGTTTGTTTTGTTGCTGGGCAGAACAAGAGCCATTGGATACAGAGTAATTAAGGCACTTTTGAGCATTTGTAAGCGGGTTTGCATTAGCATAAGCAATGCTAACCTCTGGTTACATATGCTTACAGAGAGTTAGCTTCAAAATTGCTTAACCTGTGTGCGCATTGCTTACCCCTGTGCAAATGGGCTTAAACCCATTTACTAGTGCTTAAATATACTTACTACTGCTTACTGGTGCTTAAACCTGCTTACTAGTGCTTTACTCATTATGACACTGACACCTCATATGTGCATTTACTGCAGTACTCCAGTTCATAAATATATGTTATTTAGTGGGTTATGCAACAAAAATATTGGTCATAACGTGCCTTGCCATGGAAAATGGAATGTGTTGTAGTGGGACTCGAACCAGGAATGCCTGCTCGTAAGGCGAATGCTCTTCCCACTACACTATTGCTATGTTGCTTCATTTGCATATATCTTCCTTGTTATCCTCTTCACCATTTAAGCTGTATTAACCGTAGATAAGCGATGGGCACACCTGCGCACCTATGGTTAGCTTTAATCGGATTTTTAAAAAAAAAAAAATACAGGCTTGTTCATTTTATTTGTATTTACTTGCTGTTGTACACCAGGGGGAAAGTTAGTGGGGATATGCGGACACCTATGAGCAGTCTCGCTCATTTCTTGGGCCTTCCTGCTGTTCTTCATTGTGGGGGCATGTATATTCTGAGAGCTCTGCTCTCAGATATGCCCCCTGCACTCTTACATGCTCTGTGTAAGATTAGGAGCTTAGGCAGTGCACCTCATTAATATGCATGGCATGCTGCCGTCCTGCTCCTAAATGTCCGCTATCGTGTAGGACTAAGCTAGGCCTGCACGGACAATTAGTAAATCTGGGGGTATATCTTTCACAGGAGTTACTGAACTCTACCATAGTTTGAGAAATAAAAAACATTATACCTTGTACTGGTACTGTTCACTCTGGCATTGTAGGGAATTGTGAGTGTTGCAGTTTCACTGAATAATAAAGTATTACTGATCACTGTCACCCACACTGTGCTACATAATATAACTGTGTAGGAAAGCATGTATATGTGTGTATCAAGTCACTAAAGGATGAAGAGGGCAATATTCTAGATATGTCCCAGTACACCTGCATGTGGTCAACACATGGCCAGAGTCTGTGCAGAAAGAGTTATAACTATGTGCACAACATCAACCCAGAATCTGGGAGTATGTGTAGAAACAGTTAGTGTTAACAAACATTCCCTCCACAGGTATACCAGGTAAGAGGTGTATACTGCAGGTAAAACCAGTTCATGTATAATGATGACGACAGTCATCACTGTCCAGACTAAGGCTATAGGGTAGTGTAGTAAGACTTGTAAGGTACAGTTAACAGCACTAACTAGGAAAATAATGTGGACTACAGGAATATACTAGTTGTTAATTGACATCTTTCTCCTCCCCCCACCATATCTCCAACAATAATCAACATACCCACCCCAACTGGTATGTAATGACACCAATGTTCTGATAATGTTCAGTTGCTTGATAAATATTTTAATTGTTCCCATGCATGTGCTAAATTGAATTATTACAACAATGCTGGCATGGTGCCATCAATGTACCTGCATGCTGTTCGTATTACCACTGTGGTCCCATATATGCATGTGTTCTGTTTGCTATGAAACTGTTCCGTATCTAGTGTCCGGTTAATGGGAATATCTATGCATGCTGTTATACCTAACCCTGGAATGTGTTGACTATTACTAACCCACATATGATGATAAAATCTAAACACTATAGCACGTTTGGGAAGTCCCATCCCAGCGGACCCACCTGTCCCACCTCAGCTGGCCGTGGCACCGGGCACCAGTATGTCTGGGGCCCAACCCGGGACCTCCCTGTCCATTGGTCCTGCACCACCTTTGAGTGGAACCACCTCAGGGGATGGGTCTCTCCCCCCCGGGAGTGGGCATGGACAGGAACCTGTTACCCATCACCAGGTCCAGGTGGTGGTGCGTAGCGAGCTCACCCAACAATTTGGTGATCTGATACGCCAGCTCGAGGGCCACATGTTGTGATTAGAGGGTCAGCCTGGCTCTGCGACTCAGCCACCAGCACAGCCACCTTCGGGGCTGTGAAGGTGCTGTGGTGATTGCCCATGGGAGGGGACCTCAGTCACACTGTGTCCACTAGGGGCTCCTGGGCTTCCAATTTCCCAACACCCCTCCCCATCAAGGTGTTTACCCCCCCACATGTGTCACATACTGGCCCTGTATGCGTCTTGTTTGTCTTGTCTGTTAACCTACCCAACCTACCTTCCCAAATATACCTCCCCAACATCGCGCTCTCACCTGAAAAATAAACAAAAAAAAAAAGGGCAATCTGTTCCCGAATCTCGCCCCATACATAGCTGTCCATTTTAAAAGGTAAGCAACTAGTAAGCTGAAAGCCACTCAACAGTCCGTAAAACTGGTTTATTAATAAAACTAGAAATAAAAATGAGGAATACATACATTGACAGAATGCCACACAACGTGCATAAAGGAAGTGATGAAAAGATTATTCTGGAGGCTAAGGAATGCCTTTGGCAACTCAGGCTTAATGCCTACACCTTGCCAGGCATTAATGAACATGTTTCAATTTCTAGTGTACTTAAACTTAAATCATATTTTATTTGACCATGATTTTAACAATATTTATATACATTACAACATTATTAACACATTTACTATTTAATATATATATATATATATATATATATATATATATATATATATACATATATATATATATATAAACATATATACATACAAATGGATACATCTATAGCTATATATATCTACATCTATATGTCCAAATATATACAGCAAGTTATATATATGTAAGCAGATATATTATCTATATAGGTATATACGAGCATACATCTGTAGATAACAATGGGAACATAGCAAAAACATATATGTCCACATGCATCGTTAATGGGGTTGAGAGGCCCCAAACAACATACGTCTTGTACGAATAGGTATACCCCCCCACAGCCAAACACGTCCACCCTGCAATACACTACCAAGTGTTGCAGATCCCATAACCAGGACCTGACACGACATGGGCACAAGATGTTAACAGTACTCCATCCCACCTGTATGATGTCAGGCTGGTATCAGTAACATATCATGCAGTACAGTCTGGCTCCCATAGGAAATGTACAATGTGGAAGCTATCAACATCCCTAGGATACATATACACAGACACATATATGCAGATACAGATATAAATATATATATATATATATATATATATATATATATATATATATATATATATATATATCTATAGTAAGATACATATGTAGAAGGTGCACACAATATGGAACAGCCACTATGCCTACAGTTAACACCTTAACAACTGGACACTGTATGAGCCACCCATACAAATGACAATTGTTGCCTGCAACATATACCCACAGAGAGGTCAAAGGATATAACACCACACACATGTTTGCATAAATGGGAAACCTTTATTTGTGTACTATTACAGTTGTATATGCCATGTCATATAGCTGTTTAGACACTAACATCCATATAAACAGAGTAATGCAACTTCGAAACAGTTATACTAATACAGTAGTCTGGAAAAGTTTACAAATGTTGCTGACCAGGCCGAATCCTTCAAATAGTACAATAGTAAAGACAGACTGTGCTACAGGATACCAAACAATCAACAGTAAGTAATGCAGATGTATAATTCAGCAGCCTCTGTCTGCACTCTGTACACAATCCCTAGGTGGTAAAGACCTCCGTTGACACAATGGGATGTAACTGTTACATAACAAGGCATAACTGACACCATCACAAGCACACTGAACAAACCAAACAGTCTGTATGGCAGGAGGCAGTAGGCCTGCATTAACCCAATTTATGTAATTAATTTAAATATAGGTGAATTGTATGGTACTGTACGTCCAGATACCTTAAGGCAGCTCACCTCTGATACCCCCACATGTTGTAACAGCCTAGGTTAGTCATGGTGCATCCCCACCTAGACTCAATAATACAGGACCATATACCACTGTTACATACACTGGCCTTTGGAATGCATAAGGGCACATGTGTATTGTGTAGGTGAAGCCCACACATATATGGCCCCAGCCCCACTGTATGTGTGGGGGATACAACAGCAGTGGACTGATGGCAGGAATGGCAGCATGACATACTCATAACCCACTGCAGAACAACCCCTGACAGCATGTCATATGTGCAAAGATTGGTATGTAGGCGGAGGACAGAGGCTGGAACATAGGCCCATATGTGGAAAACTGTTATACATTAAGCAGGTCGCTGGTGTTGCAGGATAGTCTGCAACATGCCCTTAGTCAGGGATTTGAGGTTAGAAAAATAAATGGATGTAGCCATGTACTGATAGCACTCAACACACATGCTGACAGTGAAATATCTGACATAGGACCTGTGTGGTGGACAGACAAAACATAATAGCCACACCTCTTACCATCAAGAGGATAGGCCCACAGTTGAGAGCTATGCAGACAGACTGCATTCCAAGGTAAACTAGTATGTACACACAAACCCTGTAACACCAGTACTATACAAAGCATACCACAACTCTACTCACACTCTTGTCTGTAGTTCTGGAACCTCCTACAAATATGTAGCTGGCCTAAGCGGTATTGCTACCTGCTGTCTGTAATACTGATGCACACACACAAGAAGGATGTCCATCACACAGGAAAGGTAAAGGGACCATGCCCACATGATGTAGGGATTTATAGTAGGTGTTTGCCATGACAGAGGTAACTGGAAGTACTACACAGCAAGCTGCATGCAGTTAGCAAGTGGAGGACACTGATTTGTGCAGAGGCCATCACCTGATTATGTGCATCACCTACTAAAACCATGCTGCAATCTATTCAAAGCAGCTCAGTCCATTTACTGGAGAGTGAGACTGAGAGTGAGAGTGAGAGAGAGAGAGAGAGAGAAAACAAAAAAAAACACAAAGCCTAAGGCAAAGTAAAAGCCAAAGGAAGAACAAACCATTCTAACATCCGGCAAACTATCCAGAACAGACATCATTCCCACAACAGGTATGTGAAGTATATATGCATGTAATTGCATGTAGTACCTGGTCCATAATAATGGGATAGGGACATAATAATGGGATAGATGACGTGGAATGATTTATATGTGCCATCAGGTGGTGTTGTAATGATGTTCAGCTGAACAACTGCTATGGACATAGCGTCTGGCCCTGTGGGTAGTGGGCCATAGCCATCAATTGTGCAGATCAGCACTGACTGAGAAGATGTAAGCTATCATAGTGTGTGTTGTGTAATGGGAAGTATGTATATTCCTTGGCCAATAGCTGGTGGTGGAAGTAATCCCATTATGATGGACATGTGGGACCCATAGCCCACCCCTTACAGGATACTCAGGCTAATCTGTAATGTAGCATGCAGGAATGCCATAGGTGTGTAATAGGTTTACCTGCAATCTAGTCCTACATATACCCCCCCTAATGTCAGGCCGTATCCATATGTGCCACCTGTCTGTGCTGTAGCAAGGCAGGACAGTGCAGCTGTGCAGGAAGGTGTTGTGAGATTGTGGACCTGATGTCTGACTGTACATATATATATATATATATATATATATATATATATATATATATATATATATATATATATATATCCACAAATATTCAGATACCCATGTGTAGACATATATATTACCACATATATACATCCCATATATCTACACATATATAAATATATACCTATATGCACATGTCTACATATATACAAACACACACACACAAACATATATGTATGTAAATACATGTCCCCAGTATTACTACCACAGTGATGCATGCTATGTGCAAGGCAACAGCACACTTAGCAACAGATATCTACAGCTGGCAGTGTGTGCAACATGGACAGGCATGTCACATCTTAATCTCTTGTTGGGACCACATTGCCCTCATCTGTGAAGTATGCAATGGGAATATGGGGAAGTATGGCAGGTATAGTTGTGGAGGTGGTCAGGGTTGTTCATAGGTTCATAGGTAGGTGCTAGGCTATCTGCCCGAGGGCATTTTTAAGCTTAGCCAGAGTGTGTCAGCTCTCACTGCCCCATTGATTAATTAACTGAGCCTCTGTTAAGCAGAGCCAATGAAGTGATCCCAGGGTGTATTTTCTGTTACCCATCCACTCGTCAAGGCTTCTATTGAAGAGTGTTAGTGAGGGGCTCTGCCTAATGTAGTTAGAAATTTTGTTCCAAAGCATGGGTAGTCTCTGTGACAGGAATCTATCCCTCCAGCATGTTCTATTTATTGTTGTGGTGAGGTTTAGCTCACTACAGCGCGTGGCTCGCAGTGACTTGGATTTCTTTAGGTGGAGCATGTCCTTCTATTCTGAGTTGGACATGGCTTTGTAATCAGGCAGAGATCACCTCTGAGTCAGAGATATGCCACTGAGTACAGCTGGAGTTTTTTCAGTCGGGCTGCATAGGACATATGTTTGAGGCCAGTAATCCTCTTGGTGAGGTGCTTTTGTGGTCTTTCCAGCTGTTGGAAGTGTCTTGTGAGGTACATCCCAAATGGGGCATTGTACTCTATGATGGGTCTGATGACTGACGAGTAGAGGGGCACTATAACCTCTTTATTTCTAGATGCAAACCCCTTAGTAATTAGATGGGCCACATAGAAGGATTTTCTAACTACTTTGGCAATATGATTGTCAAACGAGAGATTACTATCTACCTGGGTCCCCGCCTCTGTGGTAATTCGTGGGTATTTTGTTTTTCCCAAACGGGATGACTATGCATTTTTTGGCATTTAGCTTGAGGCCATGACTTTGACACCAGGTGTCTGTCTCAGTAAGGCCTTTTTGAAGGATGTCCGTGTCAGCCAGAGAGTCAATTATGGCTCCCAGTTTGCAGTCATCAGCGAACTTGGTTAGCCATAGTCCTCCTGTGTTTGCCTGTACTTCTGAGAAATATATGCTGAACAGTAGGGGTCCCAGAACTGAGCCTTGCAGGACACCACTTGTGACTGGTTTAGAGTCGGACCTGGAGCCCACTATTCTTACCGTGTGAGTTCAGTCTGTAAGCCAGTTGGCAACCCATCTTGTGATGTAGGGGCATATGTTCAGGCTGGTGAGTTTTTCTGTAATACCCAAGTGAGGAATGGTATTGAACGCCTTGGCGAGATCAAGGTAGGCTGTGTGAATCACCTTTCCCTCGTCTATGGCCTTGGTGATTGTCTCAAAGAAGTCAACCAGGTTTAGTAGGCATGATCTGCCCTTAACAAAGCCGAACAGGATCGGGTCAAGTATTTGGAGGTTCCCAATGTCTTTCTTAATGAGTTCCATGATGATGCGCTCCATAGCCTTGCAGACCAGGCTAGTCAGGCTTATGGGGCAATAGTTACCAGGGTCAGTTGTGGCCCCTCCTTTGTGGAGCAGAATAACCATTGCTGTGTGCCATTCTGTGGGTACGTAGCCTGTGGAGAGGCTGAGGTTGAACAGCGTGTTTAGGTGGGGGGGTTAGTTTGTTTTGTAGTTCGTGCAAGACACAGCCTGGGACACCATCTGGCCCCATTGATGCTGTGTTTTTGGCTTGTGAAAGGGCTGTTTTCACCTGTGCTTCTGTGATTTCCGGGACACTACACTTTTCCGGTATTGTTGTGGGCCCTTTTGAAGGTGAGAGGGAGGTGAAGTTTGCACTGAATCTATCTGCCAGGATGTTGGCAATATCAGTAGGTTCAGTATATTTTGTGCAATTTTGCACTAGCTCAGAGCATATCTGTGAGTTGCCACTTAGATTCTTGACATAGCTAAAGAAGGCTTTGTGGTTATCTTTCAAATCCTTGGCTATTTTCCTTTTGAAGTTAGCCTTGGATGATTTTATGAGGGACCTTAGTTTCTTACTGATACTGATTAGGGATGTCTTTCCTTCTTGGGATTTGCTTTTTTCTGAACTAGTTTCCTCCTTCAGTTGTATAACCTGTTTATGGCAGGGGTCCACCAGACTGGTTTCCTTCTCTTAGGGGAGTGAGTCTTGGTCTTGCTAGGGATGGCATGATCCATGCATCCTTGTAGGTGCTCACAGAGTGCAATTGTAAAGGATTCTGTATCTTGGGCAGTGTTATCCTTTAGCGTGGGGGTTGTGAAATTTACCACCTCTGCCTTAAGTAAGGTGAAGTTTGCTTTAGAAAAGTTTTTCACTGTGGTTTCCTTGATTGGGGGTGGTGGTGGGGTGTGGACATCCAGGGTGATTAGTTTATGGACTGATCTAACCAGTGATGGGTTGACCTCCGGTACGGAACACCTGTCACCCATGTTGGTGATGACCAGGTCCAATATGTTGTGGCCTCTGGTAGGGGAGTTTGCCAGCTGATCCAGGGCATTTGAGTTGATAAATTCCAGGAAGCGCTAAGCCTGGGAGTTTGTACTCAAGTAGATTTCCCAGTTAATGGTAGGGTAATTGAAATCGCCCAATATCAGGGTGTTCGGTAGGGCCTTCATGTTTTCCAGTGTCTACAGAAAGGTGGAGTGGTGGTCCTGGGTCATGGAGGGTGATCTGTAACAGGCCACAATTTGCACTGCAGATTTGCCCGATGTTAGTTGAACATGGATGATCTCAGAGGTATCATGCTGCACCACTAACCTGGAGGTGTGAGTATCCTTGATGAATATGGATACCACCCCCTCCTTTTGTGTTTCGGTCCGTGTTCTGTGGCCAAAATGTGTGGTATGAGTTGTAGCCCAATAGTGCTGGAGTGCTCTCTGGAGCCTTGAACCAGGTTTCAGTTACTGCACAGATGTCGACGTTCTCCATACTTAGGAGTGCTTCGAGCGCATGCATTTTGAGATTTAAACTCCTGGTGTTGAGTAGCATAACCCTCATTTTTTTACTTGTGCTGTTTACGGTGGTGGGTTTGAATTTTGAGCCTTGCCTAAAAAAGGCACTATGGGGGCAGCAAGAGCCTTGGCCAGTATTCGAAAGCCAAGGGGTGACAGGTGCAAGCTGTCTCTTGCGAAGCAACGTGGCTTGTCAAGCATGTCATCCCAGGCTGACAGACACTGGATCCCCTTTGAATGACACCAGAAGCTTTGCCAATTGTTGAAATTGATCAGTTTTTCTTTATACTGAGGTATCATTCTTGGTGAGGGCAGGATGCTACTCAGGGTCAGGGGCTACACGATCAGAGAGCTCTTCCATGTCTCTTTTCATGTAGTCCAGGGAGGTACATTTCAGGTCATTCACACCAACATGAACAATGACAGTCTCATATTTGTACTTGTTCTGGAGTGACCTGAGTGCTTGTGTTATGTGGCGGATTCTGGCTCCCAATAGGCAGCTAACAGTAACCTTCTCCTTGTCCAGCCTAGTGAGTGGGGCATCAGTGTGCCTGCCTAATGAGTCACCTATTACTAGTGTGTTAGGTATGTTATTTCGCCTTAAGGGCTGTGATTGTACGGCACATTGATTTTGTGTTTTATGTGTTGTCTCGTTTGTGATGGGAGGTGCAGGTTTTGTGGGTGTCTGCTTTGGGGCTCTCTGATGCTTTTGCAGGTTTTTATTTAGAGCCTCCAATTATGATTTTGTGTATTTATGTGTATTTTTTGCCAGTGCTGGTTTAGTAAGTCTATGTGAGGTTGGAGGTGTGGTGCAAGTGTTAACCTTCTCCTCATGATTGACTGTTCCAGTCTTGGGTGGAGAGACCTTAGCCTCCAGTTTGGCTGTATAATTGCATCTCTTGCATATGTTAGTGTTTTGTGGTAGGAGGAGTTGGCTGTCTGAGTACATGAGGCAGTTGTAACATTGCCTCAGGATACCTAGATTCACCAGCTGGACTGGAGAGTACACCTGAAGTTGCCCTTTGGTCATGCCTGAATAGTAGGGTGAGCTGCTTAGTTGCTTGGTTGGTGAGGTGTGGATAAAGAGCCTTGCCCTGCTGGGCAGTCAAGTGTCAGGGTATATTAGTGCTTGCTATTAGGTCTGAGCAAGTGCTGGACTGTAGGATGCTTTTTGAGTGCTTAGGTTGAGAGTTAGACTAGTTTCAAGTGAAAAACTGAAGAGGAGACTTAGTGGAGCCAGGAATAATTTAACCCTAGCTAACCAGTGCTGCCCGGCGCACAAAACCGTGCAAACATGGTTTTTAAACTACTAACTTCTGAGCTGGAACCACTCCTCCAGGGACAGATGGCTGCTCAAAGTTCCCCTCTCTCACAGGTGAACAGAGAAACTTCCCTCTATCCAAGTAAGGTATGGGCAACTCAGAAACTTGTAACACAGCCCTAAATTCAGCACTATCTTGAAAACTGGACTATACTAACTTAGTAAGGCGAGAAACAATAATTTTTTTTTGAAAAGATAAAGCAAAAACAGTAAAAAGTACACTTGAAACAGCTTTAAACAACTACAAGTGAACAGAAAAGGCTGTCGCACTTTAGTGTGTAGCCTACAACAGTTAAACAATTTATTTAAATAAAAAAACAACTTTTAAAAAGTGCAGGCAGTCAAATAAGTACAATATGTGAAAAAAAACAAGCTTTTAAATCACAATAAGTGCTGGAAAAAATCAGCACTTAGGCAGAAAACAGTTAAGTACAGCAAGTTAGATATAGGGGACAGTCTACAGGGGTGGTATGTGACACATGTGGTGGGTAAACACCCTGGATGGTGTGTGTGGTCTGTGATGTGGACGCCCCATGGGCCGCAGTATGGGCACAATGAGAACAAGCCTCCCACCCACTACTACTCACAACAGCAGTCATCCATCCCCCCTGACACGTGTGGAGGAGCTCCTGTCCAGCCTCTTGGCACCTGCCCGTCTGGCCAGCCACCAACCGCTGGACACCTTTGTGGAGGTGGGTGGCACCCACACTCCAGCCAAGGAGCATGCAGGTAAAGACACAGGGCACATCAGTAGACCGCTGTTGTGTATACATCCACATTGGTACAGGTAGATCATGCATAGCTGACATGTCATAGATATATTGTGTTGCTGCATTGTAGTGATAAACAGATGTCCAGATGTGGTGGTATTGTGGAAATGTACCATTGATGTATTGTAATACTGCACCCACCCTGTAGCACTGCCACAGGTGTGGCCACTGACATTGCATCTCTCACCCTCTTATGTAGGTCCCTCTGGGATACCACCAAGGCAGCAGCCTGTAGATGGTGAGTATGATTTATGTAGATGCTTACCAACACACCGGGCATGTAATGGCGATGGTATATTCCATGCACACATCTAACACACCTATCCTGAATGCATGCTGTACATGTGCATGTATTGTTGCTGTGCAATGCACGACATCACAGGGTTGACCATGATGGGGTATTGGAAGGGTATGTCAGACACGTGCATGATAACTAACATCCTGTCATTGCAGAATGTGTCCACAGGGAGTAACATAATGGTGGGAGACATGGCCTACAGTAGGGACATGTTCGGAACAACACCCATATACAGTGCAACACCAGTGTATATACCTGTAGGACAATGGCAACTGCTGCAGAGATACACTATGGCATAAGGCATTACAGTAGTCCACATTATCAGTTAGGTCTAGGCTGTAACATGTGGTGTTCAATGTATGGGACACTGCAAAGTGACACACATGTGTAGGGCTTACTTTTCATGCATGTGCATAAAGGCTGAAGGGGGGTGTCAGCATGACACACCAGTGCACTACAGCAAGGATCCTAAGGATGCTAGGAATGGCTCTATCTGCACATAGTCAGGTTCAGGACCTGTGGCAGCCATAACCCTACCCTTATAGCAATAGTGACGGCATTGTGTGAACACCATGGGATGTACACATGAGTAGACCTTGCAATCATGCAGAATAGGGGGACATGTGTAGGGCAGACTGAACATACACTGGCAAATGCAGATGGCCCATGGTGGTATACCCCTGCCAGAAGTAGTGACTGCTGTAGCACACACACCAAGAGGTGCGATAAACTGTCATGATAAGGGTGTGCACACATATGCCCACACGGTGTGTATGCATCACGGTCAGCAGCTGCACACCTAACACAATCCATAGACGGTGCATGTGAAAGTGCAGGATATATGTCACATATTGGGCTTGTGTACTGCTAAGATATGCCATGATGTGGTCCCATGGCAGATCAAGGATAGGTGCATCAAATCAATAAAGGTGTGTACACCCCCCCCCCATAGCCACGGTATGCTCTGATGGTTGTTAGTGTAAGAGTATTGGATTGGTCATACATGGTTTGCTGATCAGAACAGGTGCACAGAAATACCATGTTCATGGGTGTAGCGGTATCCAGGGAAAGGGGCTTCACCTAGTGACACAGCACATGCATCACACACATGTATACTGTTGCCAGCATGGATTGACCATAGCTGCGCTGCATGCTGTCGGGTACCATATGTTATGCATGTTGACAGAGGAGTAATAGGAGGACTGTGTGTACTTTCATTGTGCAACCTTACCTGTATGCTTGTGTGCATCCTGGAGGGTAGTCGGTTTGTCTATAGGGTCACTCTGGTGAAGTGGAGAGAGGTTGATGCATGTAGGATGCTTGTGTGCATGTGTGTGTGTGTTTGTGTGACTGGCTATGTATGCACATGTGTGATTGTGGGGTGTTCATACAGCAGTACCTCCTTCTGGGATCATGCAGTACATGTACATCGACTGCCACAATACACACCAGGAATACCTGTCATGTGTGTAATCACAGGACAGCTGATAGTATAATATGGTCTGTAGCATGGAACAGACATCCAGAGGGAAGGTAGACACTAGGTACACCGTTAATATCACAATCAGCAGAGAGGTCACCTACAACCTACATATGCAGCACTACAGATGCATTGGGGAAGTACTAGTCAACACCAGGGAGTGTATCCAAATATTACAGTTGTCACATGATAAGCTGAAGGAGCAGCATATCTGACATGTACTGAACATTACATGCACATGACACACCAGTGCGTGATATTATGGATACAACATAGTAGCCCACACATATAGGGGCCATGCTCATCATCTCCGGAAATACAGAGGGTGCATACCAAATGACAGCAGTGAGGCCATGTAAAACCACTACACACAGGTCAGGCAGGTAAAGTAGGCCTTGTGTTATGACTGCTTGTGTAGGCATTTAGAGGACTGATATGTTAATGAATGGTATCAATGTGTGTATGTTAACAAGTGTGATGCAGGATGGGGTACTACATGGACGTATACGTGGGACTGTCTGTAAAGCCATGGACAGGTAGGTATTATGGAGGAGTGTGTATGTGTGTGTGTGTGTGTGTGTGTGTGTGTGTGTGTGTGTGTGCATATGTGTGTGTGTGTGTGTCTGTGTGTGTGTGTGTGTGTGTGTGTGTGTGTGTGTGTGTGTGTGTGTGTGTGTGGCAATGCTATACAGATTTTAAAGTGCATTTATTGTTTTCCTCCACAGGTGGCAAGCTGGGTCAGGGTCCCTCCTGCATGCAATCTGATGTTGGTGTCCATACAGACACCAAAGATGATGATAGTAATGTTGAGGCATAGGTGGGGTTGTCAGGGTGTACACTGTGCATTTGACATCCCCCTTTTAGCCACCCCAACCCCGCACACAGTTTCAGTGCTTATACACATCCCATCACCAGTGGCCATAGCAGAGGGACAGCTGACATTTGGTGGCAGTGCACAGGAAAGTGTTGTAACCATGCCTACTGTGCCCGGTCACAAAAGGCATAGCCAGATGTCCGGCAGGGCACCACATAGGCAGATGTCCCAGGGTGCTCGTTGTAGGGCCACTGGACATCATGCCCCTGGCAGAGGCGACATAGCTGGTACCAGCAGGCGCATGTTTCAGGCTGCCATGGTGGCGCAGACACCTATAGAATATTACCACAGACAGGGCCTGAGGCTGCAGAGGGCTGCTCTCACATCTGCAAATGACAACGCCCGTGAACTGGCTGGTGCCATCTGTGGAATAACTGAGTTCATGGATAGATGGTCTGGTGAGTTGATGGCCCTCATCGACCGTGGTCGATCTGTGCTTGAACGTGTGGTGGGAGTGTGGCAACGGCCTTGTGGATGCAGGCCAGCAACACCAACAGCTGGTAGTCAACGTGGATGTGCTAGGACACCAAGGGGCTCCCGTAGTGGCAGTACAAGCCCCGGCACTGCGGGGGAGGGGGTGCTGTCCACACCACATTACGGCAGGCCACAAGCACGTGGTCCTGACAAGTCCCAGGGGGGACCTGGTACCAGCGGACATTTGTCATCATCAGGTGAGAGTGGCAGATCGAGGCCTGTACCTGGATGTGCCCATGGAACCCCTGGCAGACACAGTCCATGTGTCCATGGCTGGAGGCAATGATCTGCACACCCTGCCAGGTATGGTCTGCAGCTGTTCATAAACACTTGTGTAGGGCAGCTACATGGCAGAACTGTGTGCGTGCATACCAACACACTATGTAAATACACCTAGGGCAACCCCATACCTACACACACCACATCACCATGCCCAGCTCACCACAGTACACCCCTCACCCACACACATGGTTTCAAATGTATGGCCCAACCTTGGCCTCTGGCAAACCAACATCACACCCTGTGCATATGATGATACCTGTGCCAGATCCCTGTCATCCATACCATCAATGCAGGGACAGGCTAATATGGTTCTGATGCACATGGTGACTGTACTACAGTGCACCTCAGTACTGCAATATAACATGTTATAAGGAGTAAAGTGTAATGCCTAAATGGCAGGTAGTGTAGCTGTCCAGCACTGATGCCTTATAGCTGTTAGTAACACTGGTTGGTTGTAATCTCTATTGTTATCCATTTGTGTTGTAGGTGTGCATGTGTCAGTACAAGGATGCCCT
Organism: Protopterus annectens; assembly: GCF_019279795.1. Lineage (NCBI taxonomy): Eukaryota > Metazoa > Chordata > Ceratodontiformes > Protopteridae > Protopterus > Protopterus annectens. Next base: position 802,023,676 of record NC_056726.1, read on the forward strand.
GTGCATATGATGATACCTGTGCCACATCCCTATCATCCATACCATCAATGCAGGGACAAGCTAATATGGTTCTGATGCACACGGTGACTGTACTACAGTGTACCACAGTACTGCAGTGTAATATGTTGTAAGGAGTAAAGTGTAATGCATAAATGGCAGGTAGTGTAGCCATTCAGCAATGATGCATTATAGCTGTTAGTAACACTGGTTGATTGCGGTCCCTATAATGTTATCTATTTGTATTGTAGGTGTGCTGGCAGGTAGAGTATAACAGGCACAGATCACTCCAGTGATGATGAAACCACAAATATTTTAATGGTAAAATCCACAAAACCACCTGGTCTGATGAAGTTAACACTTCTTTAATGAAAGCGCTCACGTTTATACTTGTTCATTTGTGGCTTTTACCATTAAAATATTGATGGTTTCATCATCACCAGAGTGATTTGTGCTTGTTATACTCTACCTGCCAGCACTTTTCATTTATTCAGTTTGTTTGCCTGTTTTTTTTTTTTTTGTGTTGTAGGTGTACATGTGTCAGCACGAGGATGGTCTTCAGTCATATTCCACAACGGAGTATGGCACTGTCGTGACACCATGGCTGTGACATATCTGGGGTACATGTCACAGGTTACTAAAATGGTTATTGCCTGTGCCACAAAATTTGTTTATGATTGTTTTTGTAGCTTTTGGTTTTTAAGCTAATGTAGCAGTATTTAGTCGGGTGATGGTAGTTGGGGATGAGGAATTAGGAGAGGGGGTGGTTATGTGGTGGATAAACTTATTAAATGCTGGGTTGGTGTCTGAGAGTTTGGGTATTGGATTTCAAGATGCTGTACATATTTATAGGAGCTTAGCTCTACGAGCATGTCACAGCACAGAGTACGATACATCAGTGTGAAAGTGCATAATCACAGCCAATGTGAACACAGCCACGTATGGTAAACTAGCATAATATTACAGTATATGGACTATCTTTTCGACACCATCCTCATATGTGCCACTCACACACTAACCCTACATATACTGGGCCACTACACAGTGTGGTCCGATGCCTGTCTGTGGTATGGGACATGTGTGTGTATGGCCCTACAAACATGTAAGCTGATAGGGTAACATACAGTGGAGCAGCATGTAACATCAGATAGAACGGGACCAGGAACAATGACATCTACCACAGTCTGTACACAGGCCACAGTACATATTGACAATATGCACACTGTCGACATTTACCTTAAATACACAGACCTCAGTACTATACACACAACCACAGAATGTCCAGGTTTTGTCATCAGATATAACCCCTACTATACATAACATGTGTAGCAGTTTAATATGTCACTGGCTTGTTATCAGATATGATGTCACTAATTATGGTGTACAGCAGATCTGCACCTCTTACTGCATGACGTATGTACAAAGGTTGACAGAGTTGTGGCTGGAGGCACATGCACAGGGCAAATATTGATATGTTGCTGTGATAATCTCATACATTTACTGTTGTAACAGGGTTTGTTGCAACATATGTCCTATGAGAGATATGAAGTCAGTAACTCTCACAGCTGTCACCATCTTCAGACTGCAATCCTCACACTACCTTCTGCAGTTCACAGATAGGTGCTCTGTGGGTAACACAGGAAACAAAAGGCACCACATACTGCCCAGTCTGCAGATGACCCTACAGATGGGGTTTCCTCATAAACATAGCACTGACATGGCAGTTATTAAAACATGTAGGACAGCCATATTCGCACACACCCTGTTAAACCAACATTACTCCAAATGCAGTATAGCAGCACTTAAGGTCTGTAGTTAGATCAGGCACATCCCCCTCCTGTGTGTTGCCCTGTTTCCACAGTGTATGTTGCTAGAGGTAAATCCCCAATCCATCTGAGATGCTATTTGACAAACAACATAATTAGGTCCTGCTCACAGTGAATGAAAAGGTCCAACACCAACATGATGTTCCTAGATATTGGAGTGTGTTTCCATGCAACTGGCAATGTTAATGTTACCACAGCTGTTCCACATGCAATCAGCTAGAGGAGGGCTGAAATTCATGCAGAGGCCATCAGCTGATCATGAGCATCACTTAAAATACACATGCTGCTGCCTAAACAAAGCAGGTGTAGGTCTCCACATCCACTAGAGAGGGAGTGACAGAGGCCGACAGAGGCAAAGTAAAGTCATGGATGGGTGGGAGAGTAAAAATTAAGCATGTTTGTGTCACACACCTACCAGCACAAGGTGTCAAACCCCTGACATCTATGTAGTGCTATCACATTTCTATGCAGTTATTGGATGCGCCACATAGGTTACATGTTGAGGAGCAGTCAAAACATATATGTGATGGTGAGTGACATCTGCAACAGGAAAATGGTAGCTATACAGTAGGTGTATTAGACGTGCCTGTCCGCATGAGCAGGTGCCAGTATCAACACAGCCACACTCTCACAGGGATGCATACACATTGACACACTTGGCAGGGTCAGGAATACAACTCATCACAAGTGAGATTGCCACAACACATTATTGTTCAGCTATCACATGCACCACAGGGATCATACAGAGGTTATATGGGCAAACGGTATGTGGAGGTGTCTGACATTGGATATAATGCTTCGGTATGCCAGTGGGGCTTGTAGTGAGTGTGAATGTGATCATACACATCATGCAACACACACACACACACACACATACACACACACACACATGCACACACACACACACACACACAGTGCATTACTTCATGGGTGTGTAGTGGTTAACTGTGCCAGACAGCTATAGACGGCTAGGTGATGGGCATACCTTGGCAGCCCACATGACAATGACAATGGTCTGCATTGTGGCTCAGGGGTGTAGTTTCTGGATTTGCCCACACAGGTGGGTATTGTATTCACCATCCATTCACCTGGGTGACTATTGAATGTGGCCAATGTTGTGCATTGCTTGTCATGTATGTGTTCCTTAGTCCATGACATGAACAGTGTCTGGGATGTGCACACCTCCCACATGCATGTACAGTGACATGTGGAACTGTACTTGGGGTGTATGACCCATGTTGTGTACACAGATTGTTATCATCAGATGTGCCAGTCCTGCCCTCATGTAGCAGGAACTGTTAATGGACAGCAGGTTTACCCTGTACCTACATTAATAGTATGATACCAGCATTCCCTGATGTCAGTGACATCTGCCCATACAAGGCATGTTTTTCAGGCATGGTAGGTCCTTTGAGGGTCACATTTGATGGCACCACATGTGTTGCAGGTGTCCAGTGGGGAACATGGGGAAGGTGCACTGTCGGCATGTATGTGCCTATTGGACAGTTGGACAGGGTGCCATGCCCTCTGTAGCCAACTGCAGTCACACCATGGTTAGTATCAGTGGGCATTATGCAGGGTACTACCAACATAGTGGCTGTTGCCTAGGCAAGTGTGTATGAGACATGGGTTGAGAGTGTTCTCTGGGTGATACTAGGGTTGCTGATTTTGTTTGCCTGGCCTTAATGTCACTTGTAGGGGTATGGATTTGCACCCCAGACTCTCGGCTATTTCACATCTGTTATCCCTGTATTGTGGACATTGTGATATATACTAGGACCACTATATAAGAAATATGCAAAACCTGCTCCACATTGAGTCTAGTTGTTACACACTGACAACCACCTCCACACAGGATACGAATTACAAACACAAACACACACAGGCACACCTGTCATGTCTGGGATTAGAACTCCTACCTAACTAGTTTATTACACTACAGCACTATGCAGTTATAGGGCGCGCCACAGAGATTACCGGAGTACTCTTTCCACAAAGGTGTATTTTACAATGAATGACATCAGCAGGATTGCCAAAGTAGGGCATTTGAATTGCAGTGAGTGTGGCTAGCCTAACATGCATTGCTCCCTGCACAGACATAGAAACACACACTAAACATGCACAACTGCCATGTGGAGGAATATGGCCCCTACCTCAGTTCCATATCACACTACAGCATGAAGCTGTTATAGGACGCACCACGGGGATTACTGGAGTATTCCTTCCCAAAAGGTGTATTTCACAGTGAATGACATCAGCAGGATTGCTAATGTAGGTTATTTGAATCATAGTGTGTGTAACTGGCATAAAATGCATTGCTCCCTACACAGACAGAGGCACACACACACACACACACACACACACACACACACACACACACACACACACACACACACACACACACACACACACACACACACACACACACACACATTTACCAAGTCAGGGATTATAACTCCTACCTAACTATTTTATTACACTACAGCACTACACAGTTATAGGGCATGCCACAGAGATTACTGGGCTACAACCTTTCCAAAGGTGTATTTCAAGGTGGATGACATCAGCAGCCTTGCCAAAGTAGACCATTTAAATTGTAGGGAGTGTGACTAGCCTAAAATAATTGCTCTCTACACAGACAGAGACAGACAGACACACACACACACACACACACACACACACACACACACACACACACACACACACACACACCAAGTCTGGGATTAGAACTCCTACCTAACTATTTTCACACACTACAGCAGTATGCAGTTATAAGACAAGCCACAGAGATTACTGGGCTTTAGCCTTCCCAAAGGTGTATTTCAAGGTGGATGACATCAGCAGCCTTGCCAAAGTAGACCATTTGAGTTGTAGGGAGTGTGACTAGCCTAAAAAGCATTTCTCTCTACACAGACACACACACACACACACACACACACACACACACACACACACACACAGTTGCTTAATCTGGAATTAGAACTCCTACCTGTTTTATCACACTACAGCAGTACGCAGTTATAGGGTGCGCCCTGGAGATTACTGAGCTACAACCTTCCCAAAAGAGAATTTCAAGGTGGATGACATCAGCAGCCTTGCCAAAGTAGGGCCTTTAAATTGTAGGGAGTGTGATTAGCCTAAAAAGCATTGTTCTCTACACAGACAAAGACAGACAGACACACACACACACACACACACACACACACACACACACACACACACACACACACACACACACACACACACACACACACACACACACACACACACAGTTGCTTAGTCTGGGATTAGAACTCCTGCCTAACTATTTTCTCACACTACAGCAGTACACAGTTATAGGATGTGCCATGGAGATTACTGGGCTACAACCTTCCCGAAGGTGCATTTCAAGGTGGATGACATCAGCAGCCTTGCCAAAGTAGGGCATTTAAATTGCAGGGAGTGTGACTAGCCTAAAAAACATTGCTCTCTTGCTCTCTACACAGACAGAGACACACATAAACACACACACACACACACACACACACACACACACACACACACACACACACACACTTGCCTAGTCTGGGATTAGAACTCCTACCTAACTATTTTATCACACTAGAGCAGTATGCAGTTATAAGACATGCCACGGAGATTACTGGGCTTCAACCTTCCCAAAGGTGTATTTCAAGGTGGATGACATCAGCAGCTTTGCCAAAGTAGGGCATTTGAATTGTAGGCAGTGTGACTAACCTAAAAAGCATTGCTCTCTACACAAACAGACACACACACACACACACACACACACACACACACACACACACACACACACAGTTGCCATGTCTGGGATTAGAACTCCTTCCTAACTATTTTATCACACTACAGCAGTATGCAGTTATAGGGAGCACCACAGAGATTACTGGCCTACATTTTTCACAAGGGTATATTTCAAGGTGGATGACCTCAACAGGGTTGTCATAGTGGGGCTATGGGGAGGGCAGTGTGTGTGCATGGGCCATAACCCATTCATCTAGAGGTTGACACACCACATGTGGGCACATGCAGGGTTATATTCCACAGGTACGTGTATACAGCTACTAGATGACTACTTCCTTGTACAGTCATGCTGCACAGCTAGCACTTGCACCACATAGTCCATAATGCTGACAGATACCAGTGGCTAACGTGTACAGTGAGTGACATCTGAACCTCATGTAGTTGTAGCCATTTGTCTGTGTGCTGGGTGGGACAGGCCTCATAATGGATGATCCCTTGTGACAGTCACTCTCTTCCACACATCTATGTACATCTACTTTTGGCTTATTATAGTGTGTTGTCTTTGGACATATCCCTGTATTGCTATCCAGTATGTGCATGCAAAGCATGAGTGGTGCATACTGAGGAGTGTCTGCACTAACATCTACAACTGCCAGATATGTCTGGTCCACTGTTTGCAGACATGACCTTCATTTGTTTAAGTGTGTGAGCATGCCCAGTATGCCCTTCTGTATTGAATGTGTGGATTGATTCTAGGTAGTTTGTACTGCAGTGCAGACCTTAGTGTTGTACACCTACAGGTAGCATACTGTTTCTGCAGGGTATCCATTGATCATTTGGAAATATGGGGACAAACTGTGCATGTGATAGTGTGTACTGTAGCTGATTGTGTCTGTGCTGCTTCAGCTGCATGGTACTGCCGTTAGCAGAGATATTCAGACATGTGTACTGTTATACACAGTGATGTTTTCTGTCCTGATGTACTGTCAGGTGGACTTTCTTGCTCACAGTGATGACTTGGGGGACAAGGGTGACTGCAGCTGTGTCCGGTATTGTGGGCAGACACCTACGTATTCATGGTAAGTTATGCCATTCTGGAAGGGGAGCTGCAGTCATTTGGTGCTGAGTTTGTGTATCTGGTTCAGCACCTTGTTACAGTGCTGTTAGAGGATCCCATACTTGTCTGCCCATCAACATGACAGTATGGGCTTAACTTGCTGTAGCAATGCCTCACAGCTGTACAGATTCGCACAGATTAGCCAGAGGCAGGGACCATGGGTCAGGACATTTACCCTATTGTGGTGTATGGGCAGCCACCCATTTATGTGTTTGCAGCCAGCGATAGTGTCTGCACACAGCTTGGTGTCGAACCTTACACATTCCATGCTCTCCATGCTCCCACACCCCCCACTGTTATTTTAACCTATTCAATACATTATGCATACATTCTCTGATACTTTCCCTAAGGGTATCACCCCATCACAGGTGTGTGTTAGTGTTGGTCCACAGTTCATGCAGTGGGACATGGTGGACATGTTACTGTGGTTTCTCCACATGGCCTTGCATATGGCTTATGTGGAGTGTGTTATGTTGTTATTTGGGTGTCCATGACATAACATGCATTAGTAGTATGTGTGAAAGACAGGCCTTTGGCAGTAGCCTCTGGGGCATTAGGTGTTGCTGCAGGCCAGATTTGGCAGGCCATTGCATTCTGTCAGTCCTACTGTCCCAGACCACCATACATTATATTCCTCTGGGGTGAAAGGGTAGGTGTGATAGGTGTTCATGCCAATACCTTCCATCAGTCTTGATCAGGTGGTATGGATGCTGTCAGGATGCTCCCTATAGCTAGGGGCACACCTGCATGGGACACCTGCACTGTATGCTGCAGTCTTATACTATTACCATATACAGGTGGGGTCTTACTGTACCCATTCCCCACAGCAGGGATATGACCAGAGAGGTGCCTGTGGGTGATGTTTGCATGAGCTGGGTGCATGTGTGCTGTGGACACTACTTGCATCTGACACACAGATATGCATGGGGCATTCCAGTTATGCTGGCACGTGCAGATACATCAGCTGATTCCCAATACATCAGTCCTACCTCCTTTGTGATCTGCAGGTGTACAGGCAGACATCACCGGTATCCACTACTACAGGTCCAGTTACTGTGATGTATACCTATATGTACAAAACCAAGGGTGTCTCCATTTCACAGTGACATAATCTATACTGTATGTCTGGGGTACTTTCCCCTGTGTACTGCTTGTATATCTAGCCCAACAGCCATGCCATGTCAGTCTTTCAAATGGTGACACATATTACCACCATACATTTACAATGGCTTACTGCTAGCATATGTTATACTTGTGGGGATTGTCTTCGGCACTGCAGTTGTGAGGGCTTGTCTCTGTCACCAGCAGTAGTGGGCAATGGCCACCAGGTCTTACCTCAACATGCATACATACTGACCACTCTCACACATTATGAAACACACACCATCCAAACACACACAGCCTGCATATTGTGCAAATGCTACAGCCTATCCTGCTACCTTGGCCACCTCTGGGCATCTGTGCTCCATTCGTATTATACCTACTCATACATGTCACTACATTTCTACACTGGATTGGGGGGAAGGGGCAGACCTGTCTGTTTCCACATGTCTACATAGGAGTGGGGGGCACACCTAACTGTTACTGTATTTCTACATAGGATTGTGGAGGGACACACCTGACTGTTTCTACATTTCTACACCAGATTGGGGGGCACACCTGACTGTTACTACATTTCTACACTGGATTGGGGGTAGGGGCACACCTGACTGCTTCTACATGTCTACATGGGAGTGGGGGGGGCACAACTGACTGTTACTACATTTATACATAGGGTTGTGGGGGGACAAACCTGACTGTTTCTACATTTCTACACAGGATTGGGGGCACACCTGACTGTTACTACAGTTCAACACAGGATTGGGGGGACACACCTGACTGTTTATACATTTCTACACATGATTGGGGGGCACAGCTTACTGTTTCTACATAGGATGGGGGGGGGGGCCACACCTGGCACTTGCACACATTTGCTATGACTGTACTGGTATGACAGGTACTCCATTTCATTCTGTATTCTAACCTATCATACTGACTAGAGGCATATCAGTGTACTACAGGTCTCAGCTTTGGTTCCCCTACATAGTAGTGTCTGACTTCCTACCCTTCAGAACTAATGTCCCACTGCTTGACCTGCTGTAGTCTGTCTGTGTAGGCCTGGGGGGTTACCCATAGGCATCATTCAGAGGCCATAGCATAGGCTCTGTTTGTGTTTGTCTACACCTGTCCTGCTGGCTGAGACTGTTGATGGGTATATGAACCTCCCTGACTGGCATGTGTGAGCCATATAGACACACATGTCACCCAGCATATTTCCTGTAGTGGGTTTTGTCACTCTGTGTAGTACTGGCTACTATGGTGACTCCAGTATGTGTTACAGATGTCATGGTGCCACTATGGGTGTCTACTATCTGCTGCCATAACATTCAGCCACCCAATTCCTTTGCATGCTCACATCCATACCATAGATACAGATAACAGCACATTCTACTCCATTTGACAGTTGGTAGGTTGATCGACTTACCTTGTGGGTGTGCCAGGATTGAGGATGGTGCTGGAGGGCTGCCTATGTTGGATGCACATAGTACACTCCCTATACATGGTTGAGCACAGGTAGTGTCATATTTGGCATCCCTTTTACTGTATGTGCGCATCAGAGAGAGGTGTCATTCTCTGTGTCCCTACTGTGTGGCCCTGCCCCTTGCTGTTCCTGCTGCAGTTGTTTCTGCAAGATCATATTGTGTAGATGGCACATACCATAACAATTTGAGTACATGTAGCTGGTGAGTACTGCAAGGCTCCACCGGATGTGTCCAGTCATCTGAACCATGACTTGAGCATCCCAAACACACTCTGTTATAAGTTTGGTCTGTGCGTGTGCCCCATTATGGCGTTTTTGTTCAGGTGTGTGTGCATTTCTGATGGGTGTCATCAGCCATGTTTCCAGTGTGTAACCATCATCCTCCACTAGGTGACCATAAGGGATGTCCCCATTGGCAAATCTCTGGTACAGCTGCGTCAGATGCCAGATGTGGGAATCGTGATAGCTTCCAGGGCAGCCAGCACACACACATTCATTATAATGCCCTGGGCATCGCACATGACCTGGCAGTTGATGGAGGGGAGGCCCCTGCAGTTGATGTAGGCCCTACCCTGATCACCCGGTGGTGCTTTGATGCATATGTGTGTGCAGTTTATACCACCCACTACCTTAGTGTATTCTGCTATTTGGTGGAAGAGATGCATATTGCTGGCCAACCCGTCACAAGTGTTGAGGAAATATACAGGCTCATTGGCATGTGCTGACATGGCATCCAGGAACTGGTGGAATACTCTGGATGCTGATGCCTGTGAAATCCCCATGATATCCCCAATTGAGCTTTGGGAGGTACCTGTGGCTAGTATTCCTAGGCCTACACATACCTTGGTATCCACTAGGATGGGTTCCCCTTGGTCAGTTTGGTGTGTGAGGCGTGGCCGGCACAGCTCAACAATTTGCTGTAGGAGGTCCCTGTCCACCCTGTAGTGCTCCACTATCTCCAGCTCATGTAGCCCCTGGTAGGTTACCCTGGGTCTGTACACTCTTCTCCTTATTGTGGGTTGATTGGCAGCATTCACATCCTCTCCACCCTCAACCTCTTTCACATGTTGTTGTATGATGCCTGCTGCAGCCCCTATCATTTTGTAGTTTTGTTTGTTAAAAGTTCCCGGCTTGTATACACCGGTGGTGTAGAGTATGGGAAAAACCAGAGGAGAAGGTGTTTGCATAGTTTATAGTAGTGTTCTGGGCTGGTCTGCTGCCTGTGTAACTGGCTGATTCTGATACATTTCATCTGCCAGCTATGCTAGTTCTCCTTGATTAACTTCCTACTACTGTTTTCCCTTCCCATTGCCTTCCTGTTTAAGACTAGGGGCATGCCGCGCAAACACAGTGCTCAAATGTGCATAGAGCTGCTATTTCCTGGTTTACCTTTTTTTTTCTTTAAATCCCAGTGTGCGGCATGCACACCCGCTTAGGCAATGTAAAGACTGCTAGGCAGACTCAGACACACCCCCTTGCTTAGCTGTGCTTAGGTAGGAGCAAACCTGAGCCACAGGGCTCCATTCTGCATACAGTATGCCTGACACCCCCCCCCCCATGATGTCAGCTAACTCCCAGGCTTGCACAAAGCTATACCTGCTCTTACACTGCTGGGACCTGACTAGCATGCTGGGGAAAACTGGGATTCACTATCATTCCCCTCATTTGCATAGGATTACCTGCTAATGCATAGTTACATGTCTCACACTGAGCCTCCCCCCTTAGCAACCACTACTCACTGGCCATGTTGTCTTCTGCCTGCCATTGACTTTAATGGCAGAATAGTGATTTTAGTTAGAATGCTTATTTTAGGTTTATTTTCTTATTTTCCCCCAATCCCGTTTGTGTGTCACTGCCCTACGCTTAAACAGCCGAGATCAGCTAAAAAAAATAAATGTTGATTTTTTTTTATTTTTGAAGCTGTTTTCAATGCCAGTGGCCCTATACTTGGCCATTGGCATGCTTCATGACTGATACGCACCCTTTATTTGGAGCTTTCATGGCTCCATTTTGGAATTTGCGGAAATGTACTCAGTTAGTAATCAAGTACATTTCTGCAGATTACACTAGCCCTGCACGGCCGGTTTCCAGCTTCCTGGATCACAAATTCACCTCATTTGCATGGATTTCTCCTGCAAATGGGGTAATTTGCATACAGGGGCTGAGTCTGTGCAGGACTAGTGCAGGAGCACTCATGCACACCCCTACAGGCTATTCCTGGATTGCACTGCAGACATATTGCCTGCTAGAGCTCCTGCACTAATCCCGCACACCATGCAAGGCTTGCAGAATCCAGGGCATAGAGTAGTTCCTCTGAGAAAAAGTAAGAATTAGGACATTAGACAACAAGGAAATGCAACGTGTCTATGAGATAAGACAATTGGCAAATCATGTCAGCCAGCTCATGCTTATTTACTGAAAAACTTTATTTCCATGTTAGCAGGCAAAGTTCTGTCAATAATTTGCCGCATTTAATTTATTGGTAAGAACAACAGGTAATATACCATTATGATGGAAAACATCCTTTGGCAAGGTAAACATCTTATGAAGTACAAACCTTTTTTAGTCAAGTAAAATGTTGCAGTCTTGTACAACCCTGTTTAAGCAGAGTTGTATGTGTTATGTTTTACTAATAATCCTGGTTAATTTGTTGTTACCTGTCAGTTATTATACATATTTGCAAATAAATGTGTATTGATATCTGCTATGAAATTAATATTTAAAATGGTGTGAATGGAATGTTGCTGCTTACCTTTATGACGTGCATAGCATACTACCAAACAAGTAACAATAAGGAACAGCAATACTGCGACTATTAATAAAAACTGCCATTTGATCCCTAAAACAGAAAATAAATCTTGTTAAATTATACACAATATAAATAATTAATGTCCTTACAATATTACTACATGCACCCAAGTGTTCTAATTAAAAACAATGTACTAACACCAGTGTGTGTACAAGTATTTGTTGGCATGCTGGTAGTAACAAGGCTCAATGACAGTGTAAAATATAGCATTTAGGCTGGCACCATAGGATAGTTTCATACTTACTTAATAACTGGGTAATTACAGTAGATATAACTGTCACTTTTCAGGTGCAACCTGAAATATCTATTTATTTAAAGTTTCTAGCCCATAATCATATAGTAAACAGCTAGATGCAAGTGAAATAAAACCTTACGCAGCAGTATGAGCATCATTAGCTATTGAAGCCTGAGCAAGACTAAATATCTCCAGCCTAAAAGATCAGATTATTGCACAGTAAGACAGTATATTCAGTCATTAACAAGTAACACAAGAACAAATAAATGATGTGAGCTGGGACTTCTGGCTGTGCTGCCAAATGACATTATAGAAAACCAGCTCAGGAAATCAGTGAATGCTTAATTTATTAACAAAATCTCAGAATGTGTTCAACCTTAGTTACTTTCCATGAATGCATGAACTGACAAGCACATAGGAAAACTGCAGGAATATTTCAGCCATTAACCTTTTAGCAGTTTTCTGACTGATGTTACAAAGTCAGAGTGCTTGCACCAGTATGAGCTTATTTTCACAGAGCTTCCATCTGTTTTGCATCCTTGACACAGTCGGTGAAGGTCCTGAATTAATCCTGCTCCATCCTTAGGTGATAAGAGACTTATTAAACTCTTTTGCACTTTAACTGTGTTAGAGTGACACTGCTTTATTTTGCTTTATTTGCTGATTTTTTTACACTTTAAATCATTTAAAATACCCTAATATTATACTGTTTGCTGATAACTGAGATCTACATTTTTGAGAGAAACTTTTCTGGTAGTCTTACTTGTAATTTGCTAGTTTGTATTTGTTTCTGGTACTAAATTGTTGCATTCCTGCACTTTTGGCCCTGTTAAAGGAATTCTGTATTAAGAAGTAGGTCTGCATGAACCTACCAACACAGCTAAACTGACTCAGAATAATCTAGAGACATACCTTGCTGGACTATGTAAAGAAAGACGTTGAGCTCAGGTGTGCCCCTAGCCATGAGCAGCTTACTATCCTCACCTAGAATGATGCCACAGTATAAACAAAAATTATTGATTTCAATAATTGGCTTAGTTTTTGGTGCCATTCCAAGGGGATTCAGTTCCTGTCTGCTGGGAAGCCATGATCGACAAACCTCTCTGCTTTGCCAAAGACTGTTTGCACCTGGCATCCTCAGGCTTTCAGCTGCTGGCAAAGGCTCTTGCATTCCCCATAGTTCCTTTTTTAGGCAAGGTCTCAAACATTACTGACGTAAAATTAACCAGTCGGAACAAAATAAGAGTCATGCTGCTAAATGCTAGGAGCTTAAACAAAAAAAAACTGCATTCCCTGGAAGCACTTCTGTCACTAAAAGATGTAGATGTCTGTGCAGTCACAGAAACCTGGTTTAAGGCCTCAGAGTACCCTGGCCCTGCAAAGCTACAATGCCTTCTGCACTTTTAGACCGCAAAGTGAATTTCTGAAGACCAAAGGAGGTGGTGTTTCAGTCTGTATTAGAGAGAAATTCACCTCCTGTCTAGTTACTCCAGGTCCAGGTTGTGGCAGGTAAGACCCACATTCAAGTCCTAGCTGGTTATAGATCCCCCTCCATGGGTCACAACACCCATGAAGCCTGTTTAACCAAACTGAAGATACTCCAAATTTTACCAAACACACTGGTTATGGGGGATTTCAATTATCCCACCATCAACTGGGAAACCTACTCTAGCCCAAACTTGCTAGCACAAAAGTTCCTTGAATTTGTGAATTCAAATGCCCTGGAGCAAATTTGTCCTTACCCCAAGAGGAACAAACATTCTAGACCTGGTCCTCACCAACATGCCCAATAGGTGCTCTGCTGGAACTGCTGGACCCTCAGTTAAAAACTGACCACAAATCAATCATGTTTGACACTAAAACCAGAACTCAAAACAGGTGAAATCAGACTAAAAAATTTTACCAAGACAAATTATACCCTCCTAGGTGAAGGTATTGATGCAGTCCAAGCCCCACCCCAAGCTGAAAGTGGTAACTGCACCGACACTTACATTAAAACCCTGTACATTCACTTGCATAAGTGTATAAACGTGGCTGTAGCAGATAGAATCAAAGCCAGAGCCCCAAGTAAAATCAAGCTGCCTTGGTAGACTTCAGCATCAACAAACTCTACAATAAATGTGAAATGTTGCTGTCCAAGGAAACAAAGACAAAGACTCATCAATGGGAAAAAGCACCCCTCCTCAATCTTGACATACAAATAAGAACTTGTCAAATCCTCCAGGAGCTCCCTTGAGAGAAACCTAGCAAGTACTGCTAAGGATAACCATAAGGCCTTTTACAACTACGTATGCAACCTAAAGAGTAGGACCCAAACATATGCAGAACTTCTGGCCAAAGGTATCACACAGACTGACCCCACGGAGGTAGCAAACCTGCTAGTGGATAGGTTTGGTGAAAATGTTATCCCATCCTAACTTGCAACAAAGACTCCCCCCCCACTTACATATCTGAAGAGCAGGTCATCTGAGCTCTGCCAAGGCAAGAACATGGTCTCTATGGGACCATATGACATCCTAGGCTGCCTTTTAAACAGGCTAAAACATGAACTAACATCACCATTAAGTACCCTTTTCAGTCGTAGCATAACCACGGGCTTTGTTCCTGTGGAATGGAGAACAGCTACAGTTATTCCCCCTCACAAAGCTGGCCTTGCAACAGACCCAGAGAATTACAGACCCATAAGCCTGACCTGCCTCAACTGTAAGACCATGGACCGTATCATTATGGACCTCCATCAGTAAAGACATAGGTGACCTCCAAACCCTGGATCCTACCCAATTCAGCTTCATGAAGGGCAGATCCTGCCTGTTAAATCTGGTGGATTTCTTTGAAAGTGCGACCAAGGCCACTGATGAGGGTAGATCTGTGTACACAGCATACCTTGACTTGGGAAAGGCTTTTGACACAATCCCATAGTCAGGCATTACTGATTAAACTTTGCAAACTGAAGTAAACCCGTTTTGTTGTAAGATGGGTTACCAACTGGGTTACAAACCAGACACACATTATCAAAGTGGGTGTCTCCACATCAACCAGCAGACCTGTTACCAGCAGGGTGGCACAGGGGTTAATGCTGGGCCCCCTACTTTTTGGTAGATATTTCTCAGAAGTTCAGGTCAAAACTAAAGGGTTGTGGCTGAGCAAGTTTGCAGACATCTGCAAACTAGGTGCAATCATTTAATCCCCAAATGATGTCTGTATACTGCAGGAGGGTCTCACACAGACCAACAACTGGTGTATTAATCACTGTCTCAAACTGAATGCAAAGAAATGCATCATCATTCCCTTTGGCACGAGCAATGTCCTTTCAGACTATCAAATAAAAAGCAATACCCTAAGTACCCATGAAGTGGTAAGGTACCTGGGATCACAGGTTTACTGCGACTTTAACTTTGACCACCACATGTCTACTGTTGTAAGGAAAGCTTTTCATATAGCTCATTTGATTATTAAAGGCATCACCTCAAGAGCAAAAGAGGTTATAATGCCCCATTTGGTATTTATTGTACTAAACACCTGCAGCAATTGGAGAGACCAGAGGTTTAACAAAGATGATCAAGGGCCTCCAGCATGTGCCTTACATGGACCGACTCAAGTCCCTTTCACTATACTCTCTCTCCTATAGCCTTCTTAGCAGAGACTTATGCCTGGCCTACAGAGCAACCCAAGAACCACATTTAACTTGCTGCATATCCGTAAATCAAATGCATCTAGGGCTACCCATTCCAGGGACTTAAACATGGCCTGCAACATAAATCTGGACCTCCAGCACATCCTGTTCATCTCCCAGTGACTGCCACATCTTTGGAACAGGCTACCAATTCGTGTGAAACAATGCACCTCTGACACTGTTCAAGAGGAACCTTGTCGAGTGGCTGGGGCACCTTAAATTCTTAAGTCAAATTTGATATAAAAATAGAATCTTAACCTAAGAGCAGCCATAAGGCTTTCTTCAGTTATGTCTGCAACCTTAAAGGCAGCAAACAACAATGTGATGTACTAATGGTGAATGGAACCAACTATTTAGAGCTAGAGGATATAGTGATTTGCTTGCCAATAAATGTAGCTCCAGTTTTAACCCCCTTATCACCTGCTGTCACCTTCCAGGAAATACCCTCTACCATTTCTCCACCAATTATCAGTACATTGAAGGTCCTCATTGTGCTCTATAAAGCCAACAACAATGCTTCAATGGATCCTGTTAATATCACTGGAGCATGCCTCTCAATCTCTTAGAGCAAGAAATCTGGACAAAGCCATAACTAAGAGTGGAGCAAAGGCCCAAAAATAGGGACAATTTTTAAACATTGCTCTTGCAAACTTAGAAAGTTAATAGAATAACAAGTTTTGTATTAGCATGACTTTTCTGAAGGGTATGAAGTCTGAAAAAGAAATGTCTGTCATTATTTTCTAACTTCAATCTTTAATGATTTGCCTCTAATGTGCCAGAAAACTACAGTTTTATGAAAAATGAACCCAAAATATGAGGCAAAATCTGCACATTCTATGAAAATCTATACAGTTGAGTGGTATGCACGGGATGCCTCATTAATAGCATGAAACATGAACTGTCAGTCCCACTACAATCTCGGTTTAACAATGGCCTCCAGACAAGATTCATGCCAAATGAAATGGGGACTGCAAAAGTCATCCATCTATGGGTGGGGGGGCTTCCATGGACCAGGAGAACTGCAGACCCATAAATCTGACTTGTATGTGAAAGGCCATGAAAGGAATGATCATGGATTTGATAAACAATGACATAAGAAATATACAGTCTCAACCCAGTTCAGTTTTGTCTAAAGCAGGTCATGCCTACTTAACCTGGTGGGGCTCTTTATCTCAGTAGAGCCTGTTGAAGATTTACTTACTTGATTGTACTGTACTGCAACTTGATTGTGCTGTACTGAATTTATATATTTGTCCTCTGTATTTTGTGTGCATTGTTTGTTTCTCAGGGTAGCTCAGTAGCTAGTTTCAGGTGGGTGTTGTTTTGCTTTCTTTGGAGTCAACACACCTAAGGTCTTAGCTATTGGCCAACACCTCTGTGTTTATCTGATTGCCCAAGGCTTATTTTCTCAGATGTACTTCTAGTAGAAAGACTTACATTATGTGAATTTGTGTAGAGCTAACTATCTGGTTGTGATGGATTCTATAACCATCTGATATACCAACCAATAAGTATACTTTTTTGCACTTGATTGTACTGTACTGCATTTATATATTTGTTCTCTGTATTCTGTGTGTATATTTGTTTTTTCCCCTCCCTCTCACCCATGTGTTGTTGTATTCTTAAAGTTGTTGGCTTTGGAATTGCACGCCCTGCTGTAAAATTGATTTTGGTCACTCCTCCCATTCCCATCTCATTTGCTCACTCAACTGTGTACAGTGAGATAATTTGAGAAGGACTATACCCTTGCTTCTTTGATTTTGGACACTCCTCCCTGTCCCAACTCATCAATTCAGTCTACTGAGTACAGAGAGAACATTTGCGAAGGCCAACCCCCTTAGCTTCTTAATCTTGAACTATCTTCTGTTTCCTCTCTCTCCACTCAAAAAATAAATAAATAAATAGATAAATAATTTACACTTTATTCAGCTGCATTTACTGCAGTTGTGTTCTTCCTACTTTATCACCTTATTTTTGCTGTGTGATCTTAAAATTCAAGTACTTTAGTAATACTTCTGCTGCATTTATTACTGCTTGTTAGTAGCCTGATTAAATTTATCTGTTATTCTAAGAATCTCAGTTTTGGTTTTAGCACTTGTGCTTTAGGCCAGTTACTTTACATTTAAGGTTTTTGCAGTCTACGCTCTTGTGGACAAACCCTTACAAAACCGTCTCTCCATAAGTCTGCCCAAGTATTCAGAACAATATGTCTGGACGATTTCCATCAGTTTCTTCTGCCAGCCTGGTCGTCATGGGTATACTGAGACAGTGTAGCAACTGCCTCATGTTTACTGACAGCCCTCTTCTGCTAGCACATAATTCTACTATTTGCGAGAAATGCATCTACATCAGTAACCTGGAATCCATGCTCTTTCATGCCACAGTCAGTACTCCTGAGAAAGAGGAGATTGCCAGCACAAACACCACTCCACCCACATCACATAGCCAATCACAGCACACACCCACATATACAGAGGTCCTCAATAAAAACTTACCTAAACAGCAGAGACCTCCAAAACACACTCACAAACATTCCACACATAACACCAAACACATCACACATAGCAGATAACACACTAGTGTCTCACAAAGCTCATAAGGTAAAACAATAAACCATCACAGTTCATAAGGCATAACAATAAAACAAACATACTAGTCATTGGCAACTCATTTGTGAGACACACCAATGTCCCCCTCGCCAGGCTCGACAAGGAGAAGATCATGGTCAGCTGTCTGCCTGGTGCCAGAATTTGCTACATCACACACACACACACAAGTCTCTCCACAACAAGTACAAGTATGACTCTGTCATTGTCCATGTTGGTGTGAATGAATTGAGATGTACCTCCCTGGACTATATGAAGTGAGACATGATTGAGCTTTCAGAGTATGTGTCCCAGGCAGGTATGACCCTAGCCCTAAGCAGCATCCTACCCTCACCAAGAATGTTACTACAATACCAACAAAAATCATTGACTTCAACAAGTGGCTTAGTTTCTGGTGCCATTCCAAGCAGATCCAGTATCTATCTGCCTGGGATAACATGGTTGACAGGTCTAGTTGCTTTGCCAGAGATGGCCTACACCTGTCGCCACTGGGATTCCGGATCCTGGCCAAGGCTCTCACCTCTCCCATTGTGCATTTTTTAGGCAATGCCCAAAAGACAAATCTTCCAATATAAAAGATCTGTCAAAAAACAAATTGAAGGCCATGCTGCTAAATGCTAGGAGCCTTAACTAGAAAATGCTGATGTCTGTACAGTCATGGAAACCTGGTTCAGGGTTGCGGAGAGTACCCTTGCCTTACCAGGCTATACCTCATTCCACACAGTCCGACCCCAAAATGAGGTTGAAAAGACTAAAGGTTTTGGAATCTCCATCTACATTAAGGACAGGCACACCTCCAGACTGGTCTGCCAGCATGATGCATTGGAAGTACTCCAGGTGCAACTGACAGTTGGCAAGACACCCATCCAAGTTATAGCCAGCTATAGAACCCCCTCCATGACTCAGGACACCCACTCCTCTTATCTGGATTTACTTGACTCCATCAAGGTACCCCTAACACTCTGATCCTTGATGACTTCAACTACTCCACCATAGACTGGGTGAAGTATTCCTGCACTAACACACTCACTCAATGATTCCTTGACTTCATCATTCCTAATGCACTAGACCATCTCATCCTCCACAAGGGGATATATCATCTGGACTTGGTTCTCACCAACGAGGGCGACCGCTGCACCACTCCTGTAGTATGTTCTTACCTGGTGAGATCAGATCATCGGAGTGTCTCATTCAAAGTTTCTATCTTACCCCCCCCCCAGCCATAATCAAGCTAAAAAAATCCTCAAAAGCTGACTACAACCTCCTAAGGGAGGGTATCTGTAGCTTCACACCACTGTCCCCTCATAGGATGCAGACAACTATGCTGAACAGTATGCCAATGCAGTATACAAGCACCTGTGCAACTGCATGGACTCAGCCATACCCAGCAGAATTAAAACCTGCTCCTCAAAGAAACACACCTGTTTGGAGGACATCCTCTGTCAACAGGCTTTACAACAAAAGGAAGAAACTGTTGTCCAAGGGTAAAAAGCAACAAATTCCAAATTGCAAAAAACTTTCTCCTTAGCCTCAACAAGCAAATCAGATCACTAGTGAAATCCTCCAAAGCCAATTATGAATCAAAACTAGCCTCCAAAACTAAAGGAAACCACAAAGCCTTCTTCAGTTATGTCAGGAACCTCCATGGTAAAGCCCAAGTTTGTTCCGAATTAGTACTTAACAGTATCACTTACACTGATCCTGTTGACTTAGCCAACTTGTTAGATGATAGTTTCAGTGCAAACTTCACCCTTTGACCCCCCAAAGACCATTTCAACATCCCCAATACTTGTCCTGCACCTCACATCTCCATAGATCAAGTGTTAAAGGCCCTATCCAAGGCAAATAACACAGCTTCCATGGAACCTGATACTATCCCAAGCTGTATTCTGCACCATCTCCAGCAAGAACTGGCTTCACCATTGAGCACCCTATTCAACCATAACCTAACTACAGGCTTCATTCCAGCAGAGTGGAGAACTGCCATTGTCATCCCCTTGCACAAAGGTGGTGCCACTACTGACCCAGGAAACTATCACACCATTAGCTTGACAACTCTGATCTGTAAAGCCATGGAGTGTATTATTATGGATCTCATAAACAAGGACATAGGCAATCTCCAAGCACTTGACCTCACCCAGTCCCGATTCATCAAGGGCAGATCTTGCCTGGTGAACCTGGTTGATTTCTTTGAGACTGTCACCAAGGCCCTGGATGCGGGAAAGTCAGTACATACAGCTTACCTTAACTTGGCCAAGGCCTTTGACATAATTCCCCACTCATGCATCATCGAAAAGCTAATGCAACTTGACGTAAATCCCTGTCTCATCAGGTGGGTGGCCAACTGGCTCACCGTCAGGACCCTCAAGGTCAAAATAGGCACCTCCACCTCAGATAGCAGACCTGTCAGTAGTGGAGTTTCCCTGAGATCTGTCCTTGTACCCCTACTGTTTGGCATCTACTTCTCAGAGGCCCAATCAAAGACAAAAGGCTTGTAGCTGACCAAGTTTGCAGACGACAATAAGTTGGGTGCTGTCATTGACTCCCCAAATGATGTCAACATACTGCAAGAGGGTCTATGACTAATGACTGGTGCCAAAGGGATGGCCTCAATCTAAATGCAAAAAAAATTCATCATCATACCATTCAGCAGAAACACAGCCCCCTACTGATTACCACATAAATGGCAACCTCCCTAAATACATAACTTGTGGTGAGAGACCTGGGAACTCAGGTTGATAACAATCTCACATTCGACCATCATGTAGCGGCAGTGGTCAGAAAAGCCTTTTACTTGGTTCATCTCATAAGTAAAGGGATTGCTTCCAGAAAAAAGTTATCACCTCTCTATACTCCTTCCTCATTAGACCAATAATTGAGTATAATGCCCAATTTGGTATTTACCTCTCCAAACATCTGCACCTCCTGGGAAGGCCACAGAAATACCTCACAAAGAGAATCCATGAACTCAAACACCTGTCCTATGTGGACAGGTTCAAATCACTATCACTCTACTTGGTATCATACAGATTGCTCAGAGGTGATCTGTGTCTCACCTACAAGGCAATCTTGGACCCTGCCCTACTAGAGAGATGCTTCATAACAGTAGGTCTAACTCCTCACACATTACCCACTCAAAAGGCCTGAGTCTAATATGCAACATAAAATAAAACCTGCTGGTGAGAAAGGTTTGTCTCCCAGAGGCTGCCCTGTCTCTGGAATAGACTTCCCATACACATCAAACATAGTACCTCGCTGACCCTCTTCAAGTGCAACCTTGATGAGTGGATGGGAAACCACAAATTTGTCCCAGGGGTTCCACCTGTGTCCTTCATTGACAGGGGCGACAAGTGCTGACTGAGGCTTTTTTTTGGGGATGAACTCTTGGCTAGGCTTGTATGGGCCCCAGGCCATTAGCCTAGTAACCTCCTATGATCCTATGAGAAGGTCACCAAAGCTATGGACGAGGGCAAAATAGCGTACACTGCCTACTATGACCTGGCCAAGGCATTTTCCCTAATACCTTGGTTGGGTATTGTAGATAAACTTATAAAACTATTCATGTGATGGATAGCCAGCTCTCTCACTAATAGAAGACAAGACGCTAGGATAGGGAAATACACCTCCACAAAGTGGTTAGTCACTAGTGGTGTCTAGTAGGGATCAGTGTCAGGCCTATCCTTTATGGTATCTACTTTTTTGTAGTCAAGACAAATGTCAAGGGCTTCTGGCTGACTAAATTTGCAGGTAACTGCAGACCATGCATGTGTCACTGAATCCTCTCAAGACACAGATACTCTTCATGAAAACAATGCCCTGGCTAAACACTTAATTGATCATCAAGGGCATAGTTTTTCATTCATGGCGATTGACCAAATGACACCATCGACTAGAGGAGGCCCTACCACATTATTGTTGGAAATCAAGGAATTAGAGTGGCAATTCAGGATAGATGCTTTTCATTTTCCTGGACTAAACGACAACTGTAACATCTTGCCAGTTTTAAAATTAAGAAGTTATTTACGTTGATTAGTTTTATATATTTTTTGTTTTTTTCACATTGACAGTTTTAATATGCTGTCCAATATTCTGATGCCACTTTTATCTAATGTTCTTCATTCCTTAGCAGTTTATTATGTTACTCTTGGTACATACTTTTTTGGTATTGTACCGATTTGAATTAATAGTCTAGTGACTGTACATGAATTATGTATTATTATTATTATTATTACTAAAAGGTACTTTATTAAAAGGTTTTTATTCTTTAGGTGGTATGTACATATACATTATAAATATACCTATTTTAGTAGTAATAGAATTTTCTTAAGTAGTGTTATATAGTTTTTATAATAATATTATTTTCTTGCATTTATATGGAATTGTGATCATCCACGTTTTTATAAATACGTACATGTATTTATTGATATGTAAGTGCCTTTTAAAAGGCAACTTAATGACATCACTTCCTTTTGATTTTGTATTTATGTTGCACTTTGAAATTTGTTTTTAATTTCCTCTGAGGAAGCCAAGCTAGTAAGCAAGGCGAAAACGCTGCCTAATAAATTTGCGTTAAGGAATATACTGTTTGGCTACTTGTAGCAGTTTTTTACTGTTTTTTACTGTTCACTTGTTTTGCTGGAGCAAGGTTTTCGTGGTTTTGCTTGTTTCTACAACAGATACTCTTCAAGACAGCCTGAGCCAATCAAACAACTGGTGCCAGAGCCATGGACTAAAACTCAGTTTGAGTCAGCAGAAAGCACCCCTGCACTACCAGGCTACAACTCATTCCATACCTTTCGGTATTTAGTTCGTTCTACTGTAATCAGTTTCTCTAAGTTCACTTGGAACCCTGCAATGGTGTAGAACCTTTTGAACATAGTAACATTATTGTCTCTTGAATTTGTCTCTTGAATTTGTATTGTACTTGTAATTTTTATTACAATATATTTATAATTATTGGATTCTTTACTGTCTTGTTGATACAATAATCATGCCAAGGAAAGCATAAAGAATGTTAATTTGTTAAGCCTTTCATTTATGTACCTGTAAACCTATGTGTTTTCTGTCTTTTCACTGTGGAGCTTTTCTCCCCGGGCCTCCGCTGAAAATGGACATGTATCCAGTCGGACTATCCCGGTCAACAAATGTAAAATAAATAAATAAATAAATATTCATAAAGGATGTGCACACCTCCAGACTGGTAGCCCAACATAACGCATCTGAGATACTTCAGGTCAGCTAACATTGGATAAGACAGCGACTCAGGTCGTAGCCTACTATAGGTCCCCAACCATGTCCCAAGATTCACACTCCACATTCCTAAGCACCCTGGAGAATATTAGGGTCCAATCTAACACTCTCATAATGGGAGACTTCAACTACCCCTCCATTTACTGGGAAAACTACTCATCTACCAATACACCTGCCCAACGCTTTCTGGAATTCGTTAATTCCAATGCCCTGGACCAGCTCATTCTTACCCCCACTAGAGGTAGAAACATCCTTGACCTGGTCATTACTAACATGGGCAATCATTGCTCTACACCAATAGTCAACTCCTCCCTGGTTACATCCAATCACAAGCTAATCACCTTGGAAATCCACATCCCTCCCACCCCCCTAATAAAGGTAACCACCATGAAAAACTTCTCCAAAGCTAACTTTGGGCTCCTAAAAGCAGAGATGGCTAACTTCATGGCACCCATGTGAATGGAGAATAGTTGCATGACCACCAAATCATACACCAATGTACTGTACGAACACGTACACAAATGCATGGATCTCGCCATACCCAGTAGAATTAAGACACTCTTCTCAAAAAAAAAAGGAAACCAATCTGGTGGTCCCCTGCCATAAACAAACTCTACAACAGAAGGAGAAAACCGATTCGGGATAAGGGGAAGTCCCAAGACTGGAAAAATTCCCATATTAACCTCGACAAAAGGTTGAGATCCCACATCTAATCCTCTAAAGCTAGCTATGAAAACAGAATTGCAGCAGATAGTAAAGACAACCACAAGGCCTTCTATAGTTATGTAAAGAATCTCCATGGCAATACCCAGATTTGCTGTGAGCTACTGCACAATGGTACCTCCTATACCAAGCCAACAGATATTGCAAATATACTGCCAGACAGATTCAGTGCTAACTTTACCCCCCCCCCCCAAAGGACCAATCACAATACCAGTAGATTGCCAGCACCCAGTATTACTGCTGCACAGGTTAAAACAGCACTGTACAAGGCCAAGAATACAGCTTCTGTGGGACTTGACAGTATCCCTGGCTGTGTTCTACATGAACTACAGAGTGAACTGGCACCTCAACTGTGTGCCCTGTTCAATCACAGCCTCCCCTCAGGCTTTGCCCTTACCGAATGGCGCACTGCTACAGTCATCCCTCTCCACAAAGGAGGAGCAACTACAGACTCCAAGAACTATCGCCCCCATTAGCCTGATGAGTCTGATATGCAAAGCTATGGAACACATCATCATGGACCTAATAAACAAGGATATAGGGAATCTCCAAACTCTGGATACTACACAGTTTGTTTTTTTGAAGGGTAGATCATGCCTGCTCAACTTGGTCAACTTCTTTGAGTCAGTCACCAGAGCTGTGGGTAAAGGTAAGGTGGTTCCTACAGCCTACCTTGATCTGGTCAAGGCCTTTGATACCATTCCCCGCTCAGGAATCATAGAAAAACTTACTAAGCTAGGCATCAACCCCTATATCACTAGGTGGGTTGCAAACTGGCTCACAGGTAGAACCCACAGTGTGAAAGTAGCTGACTCCAAGTCAGACTGCCAACCAGTCACGAGTAGAGTCCCACAGGGATCGGTCCTGGGACCTCTCCTGTTTGGTATCTACTTCTCGGAAGTCCAGGCCAACACAAAGGGACTTTGGCTGACAAAGTTCACAGATGATTGCAAGTTGGGAGCTATTATTAACTCCCCAAGTGATGTTGACATCCTACAGAAAGGCCTCAATGAGACCAACGACTGGTGTCAGAACCATGGCCTTAAGCTCAATGCTAAAAAATGTATCTTCATCCCCTTTGGGAAAAACCCAGTTCCCTTGAATTACCACATTGATGGTAGTCCACTGAACACAGAAGGAGTTATAAGAGATCTGGGAACACAGGCTGACAGCAACCTCTCTTTTGACCACCACGTTACCACTGTGGTCAGAAAGTCCTTCTATGTGGCACATCTCATTACTAAGGGTTTTGCATCCAGGAAGAAAGAGGTCATTGTCTCACTCTACTCTTCCCTCATTAGGCCAGTCATCGAGTACAGTGCCCCATTTGGCATGTACCTCACTAGACACCTGCAACAACTGGAGAGGCCACAAAAGTAGCTCACAAAGAGGATCCTAGGCCTTAAACACTTGTCCTATATGGACAGACTAAAAAAAAACTCCAACTATTCGGTCTCATATTGCCTACTTAGAGGTGATCTCTGCTTGACTTACAAAGCCATGTCTGACCCAGCTCTGTTAGAAATGCTACATTTAAAGAAATCCCAATCCCTCTGCACCACACGCTCCAGAGACCTCAACCTCATTACCACAATCAACAGAACATGCTGGAGGGACAGGTTCATAACCCAGAGACTACCCATGCATGTCAAGCAGAGCACCTCACTGGCCCTCTTCAAGAGAAATCTTGATGAGTGAATGGGAAATAGAAAATTCATGCCGGGGATCACTCCAGTGGCTCTACTCGACAGAGGCACTGGGAACTAAGGGTGGGTGGCACGATGCCAGGGTAATGCTATGGGCTAGGCTTGTAAAGACTCCAGGGCCATTAGCCTAGTATACATCTATGAACCTATGAAAAAATGCATAATTGTACCCTTTAAATAGAAGGTCACCCCTGGAAATTACCACATTGATAATATACTACTAAACATAGACCCAGTGGTCAGGTATCAGAGAACGCAAGTTGACAGCAACCTGACCTTTGTCTGTGCCTATAGTGAAGAGAAAATAATTCTGTTTTACATCTTATAAGTAAGTGCATGCCATTCATATTCGAGGAAGTCATTGCTCTGCTATACTTGGCTCTCACATCAGTCATCAAGAACAACCCACTCTTCAACATGTACCTGACCAAGCACTTGCAAAGCTTGAGAGACCACAGAAATTCCTCACCAAAAGAATAAAAGGAGTAAAGAACAAGTGTCCATACCCAAGCATGCTGCCCTAACCCTAGCTTTGATATAATCAATATTTGATTACGACAAACAAAAGGCTACTATAATCACAGTGGTACAATTCTTACCCAACTTTTTGTAGAACCCAGAATCAAGAGGTGCTGTCAGCTTTTCCAGTGTTTTGTTCCAAAGGGAGGTGTGACCGATAATATTGCTCAGCACGACAGACGAAGTCAGCATAATGGGCTTCAGATTTGCTCATTGAGTTTGATGTCTTTGCACTTGCTGAACAGGAAAACAATGTGTCTAACTCCTCAAATCATACAAAAGTTGGTCCTGGGTGTAATGGGGGTGACTTACCAATATTGGCCTAACATACAGAACTAGCCTGCAAGTTGCACAGTAGAGAAAGCAGATACAGCACAGTTATAAGTTTTGTCATGAGATAACATTGCACCAGATAACTTGTTAGAAAGCCAGTTATTATCCTGCAAACCTTGTGCAAAGCATTGTACTCCTTATTAAACCATATGTGGTTTACTATCATACAATTGAAGTGGACATTCCTGAAGTAGGATTTGTCGAATGTGTTGTCTGCAAAAGTGAAGTTGCCCAACCATATTAGGTTGAATTCACCCGAACGAATGAGAGTACCCATTCGGTAATGAGACGTCGACATTATGAATAGAGACACGGTGCCATGAGGATCAGGAAATTTACCCTTTTCCTCACCGTAGTGTGATCTCAGTGTTGGTATATATAATTTGCAGGGGGTGTGGGGGGTGCAGGGGGGCTTGCCTTCCTGCAAAAATGTAAAAACATGTAAATCAG
This sequence comes from Protopterus annectens, assembly GCF_019279795.1. Lineage (NCBI taxonomy): Eukaryota > Metazoa > Chordata > Ceratodontiformes > Protopteridae > Protopterus > Protopterus annectens. Next base: position 802,051,260 of record NC_056726.1, read on the forward strand.
AAAATGTGAAATGGAAGATATCACTGCAATATTACAGCAAGTCGTTGATTACACTTTCACTGCTTTATGGAACTTCAGAATCATTGCGAATGTTGTCCGTCATGGTTTCTGCTTTCAACATTTTCTATTATAATTATAACCAAATTCAGCAAATGCATTTGATTTATTGATTACAATTCATTATGTTATTCAGTAAAATTCTAGTAAATGCAGAATGTGTTAAAATGCTGTAATCTCTGATGCATATACTGGAATGAAGAAATCATGCAGAAATCTGCCCTATTATGTTTCGTCGGCGTTTTATATATTAGGGAACATAAGCTAGCACCTCTCCTGACCTGGAGTCTGTTCAGAACTATAAGAGGGTGTCCACCTTCTTGGGATCAGAAAGAAGGGATTCCAGGTTGTAAAAAATGTACCCTTAAGGATTAACCCAGTGGGTTGTTTGACTTAGATCTCCTCCCCCTTCTTCCATAGAAAATCATTAAGGCATTTCTGGGAAGAAGGCAAACCCCTAGAAGGCTTCATAAGCCAAAGGGATTTTCCAAAGGATTGGTCATTTTAAGTGATATTAAGGTTTAGTTGTTCTTGCCTTTCCCTAAGATAAATACCACTGGATTATCCAAGTCTACATTTCAGGACATAATTAGAGAGGGCTAATTACTACAAACTCATCTCTGGAAAGTGTGAGCCTACTCTTGGCCAAAGAGTATGAGATTCCTTATACAAAAGATGAGCCTAGACAATGAAAGATATGACTCTAATACTGAGACTAGTGCCTGCCTGAACAGAAGTAGGTCAGTGAGGTATTAGGCTATGTTCCCTAATCTACAGTACCAGAACAGCAAGATGAATTTCCACTAGATTTTATGCATTTAGCATTTGTCTAATAGCTGTGCTTCTCGCAAAAGTTTTGCTGGTGAAGATGAACCCAGTCCTCAGCCTGGTCAAAGTAACCTTGCTGGACTTAAGAGTGGTACAAAGAAAATCATCTTTGTTTGTCTGAGCACAACAGCTAAAGTTATGCTGGGATACTCTAGGAAGTGCTCCTCATATACAGACCAGAATCAAGCATGCTCTAAACATTCAGCTAACCATAGGATCATAGGAAGTTACTAGGCTACTGGCCCTGAGGCACTTATAAGCCTAGCCAAGAGTTTAACCCATATATAGACAAATCAGCACCTGATGACCCTGTCCAACAGGGACATGGGTGTAATCTCATTGATGTATTTTCTATTTCCCATCCAGTTATCCAGGTTGTGCTTAAAAAGGGGTAAAGAGGTACTCTGCTTGACATGGAGAGGGAGTCTATTCCACAGATGGGGGAGTCCCTGGGACACAAATCTGTCCCGCCAATAAGTCCTATTGATGTCACAGACCAGGTTGAGGCTGTGTGTGTGGGTTACTCAAGTGGAGCTTGACTTTTGGATATGCAGCAGTCCCGTCATGGTGGGGTCTGAGATATCCTTGTATGGCAGACAGAGGTCACCTCTGAGGACTCTGTATGAAACAGAGTAGAGGGATAGGGCTTTTATCCTAACTGTGTATGGTAGATTTTTGAGGCCCTGGATTCTCCTGGTGAGGAACCTCTGTGGTCTCTCTAGCTTCTGCATGTGCTTTGAGAGGTACATGCCAAATGGGGCATTGTACTCAATAATGGGCCTTCTAAGAAAAGAATACAGGGATGTTATGACCTCATTGTCCTGGATGAGATGCCCTTACTTATGAGGTGGGCCATGTAGAAAGCTTTCCATACAATGGAAGCAACATGGTGGTCAAAAGTCAGGTTGTGATCAATCTGGGTGCCCAAATCCCCCATGACTGACTGTGTGCTTAGGACTTTGATATTAATATGATAATTTGTGGGGACATAGCTCTCCCCAAAGGGGACGATGTTGCATTTTTTTGTATTCAGCTTGAGGCCATGTTTCTGGCACCAGTCATTTGTTTGGGTGAGCCCCTCTTGCAGGATGTCCACATCAGTAGGGGAATTTATGACAGTGCCCAACTTGCAGTCATCTGTAAACTTGGTTAGCCATAGCCCACTGGTTTTGACCTGCACCTCAGAAAAGTATATCCCAAATAACAGAGGCCCCAAGACCAAACCCTGGGGTACGCCACTCGATATGGGTCTACTGCTTTAGGTGGCTTCCCCTATTTTGACTAGGTGGGTTCTATAAGTGAGCCAGTTAGCTACCCATCTGGTAACATACAGATTGATGCCTAGTTGAGAGAGTTTTTCATTATGCCCGAGTGGGGAATAGTGTCGAAGGCTTTGGCCAGGTCAAGGTAGGCACTGTGCACTCTTCCCCTCATCCATGGCTTTGGTGACTGTCTCAAGAAAGTCGACCAAATTTAACAGACATGACTTCCCCTTGATGAAGCCAAACTGTGTGGGATCAAGTGCTGGAGGTTGCCAATGTCCTTGTTAATGAGGTCCATGTTAATCCATTCCATGGCCTTGCAGATCAGGCTAGTTAGGCTGATAGGTCTATAATTTCCCACATCGGTGGATGCTCCACCTTTGTGTAAAGGAATGACAGTGGCTGTCCTCCACTCAGCTGCGACAAAGCTGGTACTAAGGCTTTGGTTGAATAGGGCACCTAATGGTGCTGTAAGTTCCTGCCTGAGTTCATGTAGGATGCAGCCTGGGATGTTATCGGGTCCATGGAGGCTGTATTTTTTGCCTTTGAGAGAGCAGTAATGACTTGATCCCTAGATATAAAGGGAAGGGGGCAGGTATTGAGAATGTCCTGATTTACTGATGGGGGGTAGAGGGGTGAATTATTCGCTGAATCTGTCAGCCAGCAAGTTTGCTATATCTACGTCCCAGTTCTGAACAGATCTGGGTGCTCCCTTTGAGATTATGGACATATGTGAAGAAGGCCTTATGACTGTCTCTCGTAGATGTAGCCAATTGGACTCAAAGTTTGCTTTGGAGGATTTCACTAGTGCTCTTATTTGCTTGTTTTGGCTAAGGAGAGATTGTTTCCAATTAAGCACCTGCTCCTTCTTGGTCCTGGACAGCATTTTCTTTCTTTTGTTATAGAGTTTATTTGTTGTAGATGTCCACCAGACTGGTTTCCTCTTCCTTGTGGAGGATGATTTAGTCCTGTCAGGTATTCTTGATTCCATGCTTCTATATAAATGCTCGTATAGTAATTTGGTATAGTTTTGGATACTGGTGCCAGCTCCTAGAGAGGCGGTGGGGGCTGTGAAGCTGTTTATACCATCCCTCAGGAGGCCATAATCACCTTTGGAGAAGTTTTTTTTTGTTTGACACTAGCTAGAGGGGGTTGGGGGAGATGGTGGCTTCGAACGTGACTGCTTTATAGTCAGATATTACATGGGAGGATGCTGCAGTGGTTACTCATGTTGGTTAATACCAAGTCCAAGATATTATCACCTGTTGTGGGGGTATCAACAAACTGTTCCAAAGAATTAGCATTAACAAAATCAGGGAATCTCTGGGCATTTGTGTTCTGGCATGAGTAGTTCTTCCAATCTATGTTTGAGTAGTTAAAGTCACCCAGGATCAGGGTAAAGGGCTGAATCTTGATAGATTCAAAGAGGTCTAGATAAGCAGTTTGGGAATCTTGAGTCAGATTTGGGGACCGGTAGCTAGCTATCATTTGTATAGGGCTCTTGTCAATGGTTAACTACACCTGGAGTGTCTCCTGTGCATCATACTGTTTGATCAGCCTGGAGGTGTGTATGTCTTTTAATATATATTGAAACTCCACCTCCTTTGACTTTACTACCCACAGTTTGGGGTCTGAATGTATGATAGGATGAGTATCCAGGTGTGGCTGGGGTGCTCTCCGCAGCTTTGAACCAGGTTTCTGTGACTGTGCACATGTCAACATTTTCCAGGGTTAAGAATGCTTGCAATGAGTGCAGTTTCATGTTTAGACTACTAGCGTTTAGCAGCATGACCTTTAATTTGGGTATTGTTGAAATTTTTATGTTGGTAGTTTTAACCTCATCACTTTTTCTAAAAAAAAGCAATATGGGATAGGCAAGTGGCTTTGCCAGAAACCTGAAGCCCAAGTGAGACAGAAGCAGGCCATCTCTGACAAAGCATTATGGTCTGTTGATCATATCTTCCCAGGCTGTCAGGTACAGGATCCTCCTGGATTGACACAAAAAAGTAAGCCAATTGTTAAAGTCAAACATTTTCTGTTTGTATTGAGGCATCATTCTGGGTGATGGTAGAATGCTGCTTAAGGCTAGGGACATACCTGCCTGGGACACATGTTCAGTGAGTTCAATCATGTCTCTCTTCATATAGTCCAGGGAGATACATCTCAAGTCATTCACACCAACATGGACTATGACAGAGTCTTAACAGTACCTGTTGTTGAGAGACTTGTGTACATGTGTGATACAGCAGATTCTGGCCCTGACAGACAACTAACCCTAACTTTCTCATTATCCTGCCTGGTGAGAGGCACATCTGTGTGTCTCACAATGGCATCTCCTATGACTAATATGTTGGGTTTATGGTTAAGCCTGCCTTAGTGGTTGTGAGACAGCAGTATGATATAGAGGAATAAAGCCATGACTACAGCTTAGGCAATCCAGGTTTGTGTCTTGTGCCTCTGAAGTGTTGGTGATAGATAATAGGTGTACCCATCCAAGGGGAAGACGATGCACAGATGAACACAACTCATGGTTGATTTCAAGTGAATGTGGAGGATGTGCAAGTATTTACTGTGTTCACATCATTGATTGAGTGCCATGGACTCAGGATAATACTACAGCATACCCACTACATCCCCATCCTGAGACAGCATGTGTATATGCATCAGCAAGGGAACTAACTTGGGCCATAGCAAAAAAATACTCCTCAGTAAGATATGATACTGGCACAAGATACCATTGGTTCTTTCACCAGCCCTACACATGAGTCAGGGGCACTCTGTGGGAAACTTGTCAGGTTTGGTAGACCTAGTAAACAAAGAGAGCACTTGGGGCAGCTGAGTGCAAGTTCCATACAGTAAAAAAAAAAAAAAAAAAAAAATATATATATATATATATATATATATATATATATATATATATATATATATGGATCTACTCAATATTATTGATAGCAACAGACCCAGGCTGACATCAATAGCATCAGTTAAAAAATGTTGACAACGTAAATGTTGACACACTGCTACCCATGTGCTAAGCAATAACCTCAGCAAATGCAAAAAACAAAACCAAAAAAAAAAAAGAATAAATCATTGTTTTTTGCAAGAGAATGCAAGCCCCCATGCAGCATCACACCCACTACTAGTTATATATACTTGATCTCAGAAAGCCAGGAAAAAGGAATTTTTCAAAACCCAGAGAATTATACAGTCTCACACACCTGTTGACAATCTGTGTAGTCAACTGAATTTTGCCAACTAAACAAATGTCGACCATATGTGGATCTGACTAAATTTAACTCCCCCATATATATTTATATAGATGATAGATATATAGATAGACAAATAGATAGATAGATAGATAGATAGATAGATAGATAGATAGATGCTCCAGACAGTCAACTGGGGAGGAAGTGGTGCAGATCGCTTTGGATGCACTCACAAAGATGAGTACTGCAGTTGCGGGGACTTAGCTATTCCCCGATAGTTGAAGAAGGACTGGAAGCATCTGAAATCTCAGAGTAGAAATACCACAATGGGACTATGACTAATATTACTTCAATACTTCAATCACTGATAACCTTTCCACGCACATCTGCTGGAGTGGCTCTACCTGCTCCATTCGCCTTACAGGCTCACTCCGCTCCCCTACCCTGCTCCCAATTTCCACCCGCCCCCGATATGCCTACTTTTATTCTATCCATTTCCCCACCCCCAGCATCCATCATCCAATTAACACCTTCCCTACTCTATCCCCTCCACCACTCAGCTGCACTCATTAAACACATTCACTCTAACCCAGCCTTCTCCCAGTCCTAGGTCTAACTTCCCAATTACAAATCTTAACACATTAAAGATCTTCACTTTACTTATGCTCTTTTCACTGTTCCACACCCTCCGCACTCCCCTAACCCTCTTAAGGTTTCTAATTCTCTTATACCATACCAGCTCCTGTTCCACTGGCCAACCCTCCCTTTTTTCTCCCCTAGATCTACACTTATCCCACATCACCACCCCACAAACATTTACTTTACCCCATCTCACTCTCTCTGTTAAAGCCTAACCCACTCCATCATTTTAAACTTAAAATTATGCCAACCACTGCAAAGCCTCATATACCTAAACTAATATTGCACTTTCCAGATGACTTAAAATCCAAACAAACATCCCTAATATTGTCTTTCTTCAACTCCATTTTCCTAGCAGGGGACATTCACCCTAACCCTGGACCGAACCAACCCACCTATAACAATACTCCTCTCACAAGTCATTCCACCCCCCTCATAAAACCCTTAAACTATTTGCTATCAACACCCAGAGCTTCTGTAACAAATGATCTCACTTTCAAGCTTGGCTAAGCCACAACCAACCTGACATTGTTGCCATCTCCGAGACATGGCTCAAACCACACATTTCTGACTCAAATCCTACCCTCTGGATTTCAAGCTCTTAGACATGACCACTTAAACAGAAAAGGCGGAGGTGTTGCATCAATCTACTCCAACCTTCTCACTATAATTCCTTTCCCAAATCCTGTTCCTCAATTCGTTAATGCAGAACTAGTAGCAGGATTACTAAAAATGAATAATCATAAAAGCCTCTGTATCATTGCCCTTTATATCCCCTGTAAATAATACCTCAACCCTCGAAGACATTTTCCTATGGGCCTCAACTGAAATTAATCTTGAGACTTACATATTACGTGATGTAAACATAGACTGGAACAAAATCAACAACCCCACACTTTCCCTATCCATCAGTCTCTCCAATTTTCCCCAAGTAACCCACTCCATCACCAGACTCAATAAAATAAACCCTCCAGGATCCATGCTTGACTGGATCCTAGTCTCCCATCCAAATAAAATCACCAACTCTGGTACCATCTCTAACTCCATTAGCGACGACCTCCCAGCCTTCATCCAACGAGCAACCTCCTGCCCCCTTCCTCAACATCAATACATACACACTCGTAACCTCAGTAATTTTGACCCCAAAGCTTTCTCAAATACCCTCAAATGACTAAATTGGAACATTCTAAAAAGTCTTCCACTTGACAATGCCGTCGACTACTTTAACTCCTCCCTCCTAAATGCCCTAAACTCCCTAGCATCTTCAAGAACAAAAAGAATAAAAAAACAAGACTGCCCCGTGGCTAAATAAAGACATCAAGCATACTATGCATCAAAGAGACAAATCCTGGAAACTTTACCAAAAAAAAACAAATTCCCCACAGCCCTTCTTGAATATACACAGCTTCGTAAACTTGCAAAAATACAAGTTATCAGAGACAAAAAATTCTATTATATCAAACTCCAGTCCAACCACACTAAAAACCCCATACAGTTCTGGAACCAGTAAACTCACTTTTCAACCCAGTCACTAAAAACAATCCCTGTCCAGACCATAGTAAATCTGATCTAGAAATAGCCTCATTATTTAACTCTTTCTTTATCAACTCAATATCAGAACTAACCAAGACTTTTCCTAACAACAATCCCTCCCCTCTACATTCTCCCCCATTGAAGTCATGCCCCCCACCCCTAACCCCCCCATGTTTTAGCTCAAACCCATCTCCACCAACTACATAAAAAGACTTTTCTCCAAACTAAAACCCTGCTTCAATGCCCCTGATAACATACCCTCTTTCTTCCTTAAGTCAGCTGCTTATGGGATTGCACTCCCCATTAGTATCGTAATCAACAGATCCATATAGGAATCCTACTTCCCTAAACTCTGGCATACTGCCTTCATTCTACCTCTCCATAAAGGAGAGAAAAATACTAATATCACAAACTTCCACCACATAGCTATCCTCTCCCCAATCTCCAAGATCCTAGAAAAATGCATTTGCCTTCAACTTATGCCTTTCCTAACTCAAAACCATCTTCTTACTCCAACCCAACATGGTTTCTGACCTGACCATAGCACAACAACAGCTCTACTCTCTTTTCTAGACACAGTCAATCAAGCCCATGACTCTTGGAAGATTGTCTCAACAGTTCTGCTAGATCTCTCCAAAGCATTTGATATTGATTCCCATACCCATCTTCTGAGCCATCTTTCAAACCTAAATCTCTCCCAAAATACCCTATTCTGGTTCTCAAGTAACCTGTCCAATAGATCTCTGGCTGTCAAATGGAGAAAAGGCACCTCATCCGTTCTACTCACCTCTACTGGTGTACCCCAGGGATCCATTCTCGGTCCAATGCTGTTCAATACCTTTATCAGTAATTTTCACTCTACTATCCCTAATGCCAAAGTCATAAAATTCACAGATGACTCAATTCTAGTCTGCTCTGCCACTAACATCACTGAAGTATTAACTGTTAAACTGAAACGGAACGCAATAAAAGTCGGCCAAAAAGAGTTAGTGCTATTTATTATAAATTACACTTTCAGCTAGGACAGTGCCTAGCCTTCTTCAGACAAACAGTTAAAATATGGTAAACCAATGCCTTTTATCTAATCAAGTCAGTGATGTCATCAATTAAGCAATGTTGTTAGTAACCATAACAACATATTATCGCAGCCTACTTTTATATAACAAGTTATAACTCATTAACTTATAATACAGGAAATGATGAACAAAACCATTTATATTTCTATCTCATCTTATGTTTAAAAACACTTATATGTGTAATCATGTTAAAAACTGAACTATACAAATTTAATAACAACATACTCTACTTAAAACACTAAATCAAATTCATACTAAATAAGTCAAATTCATAAAAATACTTATGAATTCCCTGGTTCTCCTTTGTGTGAATATAAGGACTAAAAAGTACCTAATTAAACAAACGCTGCACTAACCAACCTTTAATTCCTGGTTAAACTGTCATATGCAAGAACTTTGTATATTTGCATTGTATTCAATTTTTATCTATTCAAAGTTAAGAGTTTCAACAGACTTTTAATGGAAATACTGTCATTAATCCCTGGGGGCATATGAGCCCTCGTTCGCACGTGCCACTTCAGTTCATCTATTTCGAGCAAAATTTGCCAAGAATGTTCTCAATTCTCTGTTGTAAAACTGTGAACCTAAAGGTGTGTGCGGGAAATTCAGAGCAGTGTTTGGCTAAAGCATTGTTAAAATCTTTCTTCTTTATTGCATAACAATGCTCATATATTCGCTGCCTAAAACGTCTCTCCGTTTTCCCAATGTAAAACACGTTACATGAATTACAACAAGCAGCGTAAATCACACCCTTAGATTCACAGTTGAATTTTCCTTTTATTTTGTATGTGTTGTGGTTCAAAACCACCTGGTTACCAACCAGAATGTGTTTACATTGTGAACATGAACCACATTTAAACGTCCCATTAATTCTCCCATAACAATTCCTGCTATTAATGTTGCTCTCAAAGAGGGCTTTAAGATTTTGACCACGTCTGTATACTATTCTAGGGCTAGAACCAAGAATTCTAGAAAGGGAATCATCATTTGTAATGAGGTCCCAATTTTTATTTATTACCTCTCTAATAGACCAAAAATCTAAAGAGAATGTATACAAAAAGCTGGCTTGATAACTTACATTACCAGCTTTTTTATTTGGCAATTCATCAGATAGACTAGCCAATCCATTAAGGACTGAGTGAGAAGATGAGCTTGATTGTCCTTTTAATAAAGGAATAAAATAACCAACATTACGCTTGAAAACTACTTCTTTTTGTGTTGTTAACAAGTTGACTAGGATAGCCTCTTTTAATAAACATGTTACACAGATGGTCACATTCAGTCTCAAAGTCTAATTCATCCGAAATCATACGGGCAGCCCTCACCATCTGGCCTTTGACCACCGCTTTCTTTTGTTGGTACGGGTGGTTGCTAGTAAAATGAAGGAAACAGTTGGAATACGTCGGTTTCCTATATATAGAACTTTTGTATCTACTATTAGCCTTGTCATTAACTAGCCAAATGTCCAAATAGTTGATCGCGGTTATACCTATGTTATAAGTAAACTTTAGAAAACTTGTGGTCCTGTTAATGTTGTCGATAAAGACTGGTATCATGGACAGTTCTCCATTCTAAATACAAAACATGTCATCCTGGTATCTAGTATACCAGGAGACATTGTTTTGAAATAGTTGGTCTTTAAACAACAAGTTGTTTTCCCAATAAGCCATAGTGGCATTGGCGAAACTAGCGCCACATGGAGAACCCATGGCCACACCAGTTTTCTGCACGTAAAACATACCCTCAAACAACATAAAATTATTCTTCAAGACCATTTCAAGCAAGGTCTCAATTATATAAATGATATTATCATTTGCTTTCTTACTATGCAAAAATTCCCTTACCCATTGTGTGCCTAAATCCTGAGGGATCACTGTGTATAGATCTTTAACATCTATGGTTAAGAAATACACCTCAGGTTGGTATTCTAAGGAATTAATGTTTGTAAGAAAACTCCACGATTCTTTGCAAATCTGTGGTTCGGTTTCAATAAAAGGCTTCAACAAACTGTCAACATATTTGGCACAAGCGTATGTGATTGAACTATGGCCATCAACTATTGGTCTGAAAGGGGGGGACTTTATGTCCTTATGGATCTTCGGACACCCAAACAGTACTTGTGTTTTGGGAGCTATCATATTTAAATATTGGTAAATGTCAATGTCTATGGAACCTTCCACAAACAAGTCATCCAAGGTTGACCTTACCTTCTTGTAGGCTACATTAACCTCATTGATTGTTACCTGAGTGTAATTGGGAGTGTTTAAATGTTCCATCAATTTCTCCACATATAAACAATGATCCATAAAGACTAAGCCACCCCTCTTATCAGGCTTCATAACTCTTGTATTACAATCTTTAAGTAATTGAATAAATCCACGTTCCGTCATAGACATGTTAGACTGAACTGGACGGGACGTGTATATTCGCTTTTCTTTGATGGCCCAGAAATCAATTTCACACATCTTCTCAAAGGTGTTTAAACCCGGGTGAAGTGGGGGATTGAACACGCTAGAAACCCTCAAAGTTTTCACCATACTAACCATAGGTCCCATTGATATTTGGAGATTAAGTTTACGAATAAACAATTTTAAGTCCATTATAGTTCTAGTTATGTCAAAGGACTTCGCAGGTACAAAGGACAGCCCCTTAGATAAAAAGTCAACCATATCCTGTTGGACATCTAAGGAAGTGTAGTTATATACGGTGAAGTCCCCTTCACTACTCAAATGAAGAGAAGGCATTTCTTCAGTTACTAAAATGGGAGCTACCTCCTCCGTTGTCTTCTCTTGTTCCTTACTTGTTGTTGGTTGTAACTGGGCTTCCTGTTGTTCTGTCCAGTGTTGGTGCCAGCCCAAAAACCCTGTTGATTATGGACTTGTTCTCCATTTACAGTGTTAGACTGCTCCCTTGCATTGTTGTAATTAGGCTTTTTATTACCTCGCTGATTGTTACTATTAGAAAGCAGCCTCTCACTTCTCCTTAAAAGTGGACCTTGTACTTCCTCATCTACAAAACTATCATTATTTTGATTGTTGTTAGAGGCTGATGTTTCTTCGTCATTATCACCATTTACAACGGGATCACCATTGGAAACTTTCTGAAAATGAAGAGGGGGCCTAGGATATACTCTTTTGTTGGCATAATCATTAATATCCCTGTTTAGTTTCTTTTTCTTAGTAATAAGCAGTTTGTTCATCGTGGCTTCAATACTTGTGAATGTCCTACAATACTCATATTTGTATCTTGAAAAATCAACGTGTGTTTTTATCACAACTTCTAAAGTCTCTAAATCGGTTTTCAAAGCAACAATGTCTTTGTTATAAAAGTTGATAAGGGCTAATAAAAACTCTTGCCCATGTCGGACAAAAAGTTCTAACAGTTCCTGATGGAACGCTGAATTTTCAATTAACCCTGCAGGATATCACCACTGACATAACCCTTTAGGGATGACTTTCTTGTGAACACACTCCTGTAGGTATGACACTTCTAACTGAAGTTTTTTACATTTGAAAAGTTTAGTGTCAAATTCATTAATATGTGTGGAAAGAACATTCTCAGTCTGTTCATTCAAGTTATTTGAAGGCCCAACTTGAGAGTTTAAATTGTTAAGAAGATGTGGGACATTCAAAAAAGTTTCCATAGAGGGAATTGTATCCTCTGCCATTCTGGTTTCATGCTCAGAAGGACCTCTTATTGCCAAATGTCTGTTATTAGTATTCAACATTTCAATGTTACGAGCCAAACAATTACCTGAAATGTTTGTAACAGTGTTACCTTCATTGAGGAAATTGGAACCTTGTAGTTCGTCTCTACGGAATTCGTTGCTATTGCCACCTTCTGTTCCGTTAGCGCGGTTACTGTTTGCATTACCTTGCTCATTACGTCCCACTGGTGCAGCGTTTGTTAGCGGTAATTTTAAAATACCAGAAGATTCAAACTTCTGTGTGAGGGAATCCACTCTCCCTAGGAGAACCTGAACCAGGGCAGTGAGATTCCCAATCGAATCATTATTCCCTGTTTGGCTGCTTCCATTTGAAGAAAACAAATCTTGTGAGGCCTCTTCGGTTCCGTTTGCCATGTTAACGAGATACTGAACTATTAACTAAGACCCAGTCTGCCTTCTCAACCACCGAGTCCTGGATGCTCCAAAACCACCTTTCTCTTAATGCTAACAAATCCAAAATATTACTATTCTCACCCTCAAAATCCTTCCCTTACGACAAAAGCTCCTTCCAAGTCCAATGCCATAACAGCTCTCCTATTGAAGTTATACCCTTCCACAAACTTCTCGGTGTACCTATAGATGAACATTTAAAGTTCGATACCCACATACAGCAAAATATAAAAAAGATCAATCAAAAACTCGGTATACTATACAGAAAAAATCACTTCCTCTCTCCTTCTACTAGACTAACATTCGCCTCTACTTATCTCCTTCCCTCCCTAATGTATGGTGCTCCCTTACTGACCAACTTATCTTCCTCCAGCTCTTCTAAACCTGAAAATTGTTACAACAAAATCTCAAAATTCATCACCAAAGCCAAATACTTCTCCAATCATTGTATTGCCCTTCATTCACTACATTGGTTAGAATTCCCTAATTATCTGGACTACCTCCAACTTACTACAGCTCACAGGCTAATTTTCAATCCCACCAAATGCCCCGCACTCGCTAACATCCTACCCCTATACATCCCAAATAGAACTTTCAGATCTGAGCACCAAAACTTAATTGCTGTCCACAAACCTAAGCAACCCATGGGACAAATTCTCCTCTCTTTTTCCTTAGCCAAGAAATGTAATTCTCTCCCCGTCTCTCCAAGGACTATGCAGAATACTGACAACTTTAAAATTCAGCTTCACTCCTACCTCTCTTCTAAACGGAAATGTAACTGCATTCTCTCACCTCTGGTACAGCTAGGCTTTCTAAATACATGGTTCTACCTCAATGACTGCTAATCCACACGGTACTTTGTTCTATGTAAATATTGTAAATAATTTTCTTTCTCTATGAAATGTATTTGTATTCAAAATCCACATGATATTTTTCTATGTGAATTTTGTACATATTTCTTTAATTCTGATGTGTACTGTTTATTTGTAACTGTTTTTACTATGAATGTGTCTTCAATTGTATTTTGTACTGGGGAGCTTTTCTCCCCGGGGCTCCACTGAAAACGGGCTCCCTGAGCCCAGTGGACTTCCCTGGTCATCAAACTGGAAATAAATAAATAAATAAATTAGTATTTTTCTCCTTTGCTCTCTTTTGATGCCCCTTGACCAGCCTAAGTTCAAATGAGGGAACGTCCTGCCATCCATCCCCTACATACCCCTCAATGATCACACTCATGAATTAAGTCTAGTAAACCTCAACATTTTTCTTTTCTGTCTGTGTTGTTCCCATGGTGGATATGTTTGCTTTCAGTCTCTTACATTGTATTCCAGAGAAGCCCACTGCAAATGGCAATGCCCAAATGAGAAGACTGTCAGAAAGCCTAACTTTTAGAAGAGTGAAGATTTAAAATCAGAAGAAAAAAAAGCAGTGTTGGCTCTTCTTGAATCATTGTCAAAATAAAGATTCCCGGAAGAAATTGCTAATCTTAAGACATCCTTTCACTTCAGTAAATGTTGAGGTGCTACACATTAAAAGAGACCCCATAGAAGCCAGAACTCACATTACATATCTCAAAGTGTACCAAGCTTCTTTCCATAAAGCAGTAGCTAAAACTGGTTCAAATGGACCCTTTGAGGCAGAGTCAGGAAACTTTATAATAAAAAATAGGGTCTCTAGACCCAACAATCTGGTACTGCTTGGCTTGCCTGAAGGTTAAAAAAACTACTAGCATGTTTCAGTTTTTATGGTGACATTTCCTAAAAAACTGGGTGACCCTCTAATCATACTGCAGAGTATGGCAATAAGTAAGACCACGTGGGTCTTCTCCCCAGACCTGTTCCAAGGTTGTCAGTTTTTCCAAAACTCCTCATTTTAAACTATTTGGAAAAGATGGATATATCGTATGCATTCCTGACATCAAACAGGCTACTGAGAGAGAACTGGCCTATTACTCATGTCAGTCAAAGTCAGAGTTAGATATCCTTTATCTTCTTAAATCTTGTGCGAAGATGAATGGCCAATACCACTACAAGTGAGTGGATCAAACTGATGGATTTGTTTATGAAACTCACTGGGCAGGATTCACGAAGGCTTGCACGGAGTCTAAGAGTAGTGTAAGACTCCATGCAGCCTTCGCGATCCAGGAACAGCCCAAAGTCCATGTAAGAGACCAGCTAAAACGTCTCTTACACGGAGTGGGTGTGGATAAGCTAATCACCTCACTTGCAGCCAAATAGCATGCAAATGAGGATGATTAGCGATCCAGGAAGCCCAAAACAGCCCGTGTAAGAGCCGTTTTAGCTGCAGAAATGTACTCAGTTGACAACTGAGTACGTTTCTGCAAAAACCACAACGGAGCCATGTCAACTCCAAATAAAGGGTGCATATGTGTCAGGCAGCATGCCAATGGCCAAATATGTGGCCATTGGCAAGGTAATCTGATGCAAATATATTAAAAATATATATATTTTTCGGATTGCCGATGTTTAAACCAGTGCAGCCCAGCAAACGGGCTGCGCTGTATAAAACATAAAAGCGAAGGTTATAAACCCACAAATGTGGGTTTTATGCAATACATGGAATGTCAATGCAGGGACCAGCAGACCAAAACCAACATGGCCACTGTGTAGTGGTTGCTAAGGGGGGAAGCTGAGTCTAAGAGATGTAACTAAGCATTAGTAGGCAATCTGATGCAAATGAGTGTTAGGATACTGAATTCCACTGTCACATAGCAAATGAGCACAGTCTGAGTAGTGTAAGAGTTACAGAAGGGGGAGGAACAGAGTAGGAGATAGGTGACATCACAGGGGGGAATGGTAGAAAGAAATGCAGTTCATTGGAGGTCAGAGTTACATGACAGATGTCAGACAGATATCATGGAAAGAGGTGTGCCACTAGATAAGCATGAGAAAGTCAAGAAATGGAAGGTGTACACTGTTGCCTACACCAAAGTTTCTTGCTGGGCGTGCATGCACACGTGTGTGCGCCATGAAGCACGAGTAAGGCAGTGTGCGCGCGTGTAAGGCAGACTGAGCATGTGGGAGCGTGTTGGGAGATGTTTAACACTGTTTGCGCGGGTGTGCACACGTTTTAATCCGAATAAGCAGATTCTAAACCATGTAAGCATGTGTGCACATGTGTAAGCCACTGTGAGCGTGTTTCTGCTGGTTTGCACATGGCTCCTCCCTGAGGAAACAGAGAGGAAAAAGGAAGCAACAGATTTAGTAGGAAGCTAGCAGGGAATACTGCTGGAGCTAGCAGGTGAAAACAATTAGAAGCAGGCAATTACACAGGCAGAATAGTAGCCCAGCCCAGCACTTAAAACTCTGCAAACAGCAGTGCAGGATGTTTCTCTCAAGAGACACTGCAAGACAGGAGTAAGTTATTAGAAGTGAAAACTGAAAAAGCTGAACTCAGAGCAGAAATGTTAGGGGCTGCCATAGCTGTCATAATGAGACATAGGCGACTTGCTGAGGGTGGTGACAATGCAGATGGTGCCAGACAACCCACAGTGAGGAGACGGAGAAGAGTGTACAGGCCCAGGCTCACCTACCACGGGTTACATGAGCTGGAGATAGTAGAGCGCTATAGAGTGGACAGAGACCTCCTGCAGCAAATAGTGGGGCTTTGCAGGCCACGCCTCACACACAGAGACAACAGAGGGGAACCCATCCCAGTGGAAACCAAGGTATGTGTTGGCCTAAGAATACTAGCAACAGGTACCTTCCAGAGACCAACTGGTGATATGATGGGGATATCACAGGCATCAGCCTCCAGGGTACTGCACCAGTTCCTGGATGCCATGTCAGCACATGTCGGTGATCATGTATATTTCCTCAATGCCCGTGAGGTATTGGCCAGCAATATGCATCTCTTCCAGCAAATAGCGGAATACCCTGAGGTAGTGGGTGCAATAGACTGCACGCACATATGCATCAAAGCACCAGCCGGTGAGCGGGGTATGGTATACATCAACCGCAAGGGCTTCCCCTCCATCAACTGCCAGGTCATGTGTGATGCCCAGGGCATAATAATGAATGTGTGTGCTGGCTGTCCTGGGAGCTACCATGATTCCCACATCTGGCATTTGACGCAGCTGTACCAGACATTTGCCAATGGGGACATCCCGCACGGACACCTAGTGGGGATGCAGGTTATGCACTGGAGCCGTGGCTGATGACACCCATCAGAAACGCACACACATCTGAACAGGAACGCCATAATGAGGCACACGCACAAACACGTAATGTAATAGAGCGTGTGTTTGGGCTGCTCAAGTCACGGTTCCGGTGTCTGGACACATCTGGTGGAGCCTTGCAGTACACACCAACTACATGTACCCAAATTGTCATGGTATGTGCTATGCTACATAATATGATCTTGCGAAAACAGCTGCAGCAGGACCAGCATAGGGCTGGGCCAAACAGCCCCCCACCATTGCCAAGGCCATCACAGGCAGTGCGTGACTCGGAGGAGGAACAACCTGAGCCTGCCCCAGTAGGCAGAAGGAGGTGTGCCCAGTATGCCCTGGTCTTGGCAAAGAGGCAACGCATAGCACATACACTGGCTCAGTAGGAACCCTGGGAATGATACCCCCTCTGACTCACTCAAATAATAACATGGATGCCTACAATGACATGACCTGCTCACAAACATGTACAGGGAAGTGTAATATGTGCATCCGACAGAGGCAGCCCTGCAGCAGCACCTGAGGCATGAATGCCATGTGTTAAGTAATGTAACACCATGTACTATATGCACACCTGAGGACCCTGACTAACATCCTACCCTCACCAAGCATCATGCCACAATATGACAATGAGATGATCAAGTGCAATAATTGACTTAAGTATCGCAGTTAGTCAAAGGGGATCCAATGTGTGCCAGTCTGGGATGACATGCTGAGCATGACATGATGCTCCACCTGCTAGGACTGGTGTGCACCTATCAGTGCAGGCCGTATGGATACTGGCAAGGCTGTTGTTACCCACAGTGTGCCCTGAATAGGTAAGGCTCGAAACACAAACCTATCTCCATAGGTATCAGAAGGGATAAGAATAAGATAAGGGATAAGTTGAAACAGCAAGATGCATGCTGTCTAAACTCACCCAGTATGGAGAATGTTGATATCTGTGCTGTAACAGAAAACTGAGTCAAGGCTCACAACAGCACCCTAACACTACCAGGTTACACCTCATACTGTGCTGTACAGCCTCAAAACATGGAACAAGCTACAAAAGGAGGGTGACTAGCAAGAATTGTCAAGGATAACCACACCCCCATATTGGCACCACAACAAGAAGCAGCATGGACTAGCCATGGTCAAGTAACAGTGGCTAAAACTGCCCCCCAGTTTATAGCCTGCTACAGACTACTGTCCCAACACCAGGAACTGCACCTGGCCTATGCTGGAATACATGAATATATCAAGTCCTCCAAACCACATTATATTGGGTGACTGAAAATACCCAGACATAGACTGGGAGCATTATACTAGCTCCAACAGTGTAGGGACAAAAGTTCATAGAATCCATAAACCAAAAGGCCCAGGAACAACGTACCACTCCCACAAGAGGGGTAAGCATACTGGATGTGATAATCAGCAACATGGGTACTGGATGGCAAGACGAGAAGTGTATTGCTCACTGGTAAAACCAAACCATAGAGTAATCACACTGGATATACAAATCCTGACCACAGTCCCTGGCCAGAAAACCACAGTGGAAAACATGTGTAAAGCAATATTTGCACTCCTCCAAACTGATGTGGAATCCATTAAAGGTCCTGTGCAGGTGCAAAATATGGGCCACACCTCAGAACCTGTAATACAGCCATTCCATGAACACTGCCAGGAATGCTTCGATTATGCAATCCTAAATTAAAACAAGACACAATGCCATACATGCAGGCATCTGGCATGGTGGACACCAGCCATAACCAAACCATGCAAGAGAATGAGGAAGCTACTACATGATAGAGCAAACATAAACAATGAAGTAATCACTGATCAGTAGTATGGCAATAAAATATGTCCACACATACAATCCACTAAGGCCAGCCACAACAAGTTGAATCTGTGAATCCTGAGGCAATGTTACACCTGCCCCAAGTACACAGACAACCCCCAACTCCACCCAAGAAATACAAATATATGTGAGAGATGCAACCATCTATCCAAACTGGAGGCTGAGCTCTCTCAACTCAGTACTCCCAAAACTAGTCAGGAGGAGAAGGTAACCACACACACCACAAACACAGTCCCACATAGACCTATCACAACTGCAAACCAAACACATAAACACAGACAAACATTCCCGGAGGCACAAATTACAAACACAGCACACCAACAGAGGCCTCTAAAGCAGACACCTAATCAAACAACCTCCAAACATAGCACATGCAACACATAGTACACAAAGCTGGTGTGCCAAACAGTCACAGGCCAGAAGGAGAAACAACATGCCTGATACAGTTGTAATAGGTGACTCCATAGTCAGACACACTGCTGTCCCGCACACCAGACTGAACAAGGGAAAGGGTACAGTAAGCTGCCGGTAGGCTGCCACAATACGCCACATAACAGAAGTATGCAGGTCACTCCAAAGCAAGTAGAAATATGATGCAGTCATAGTCCATGCTGGTGTGAATGACCTGAGATGTACCTCCTAGACTACATGAAAAGAGACATAGATGAGCTCTCTGATTATGTAGTCCAGGCGGTATGACACTCACCGTTTGCAGCATCCTACCCTTACCAAGAATAATGCCACAGTACAAACACAGAATGATCAGTCATAGCAAGTGGCACACTTACTGGTGTCATTCCAAGGGGATCAATGTCTGTCTGCTTGGGATGTCATGCTTGACAAGCCACGCAGCTGTTCTTGGGATGGCTTGCACCTGTTACCCCTGGGCGTCTGGATATTGGATAAGGCCTTTGCCACCTCCATAGAGCCTTTTGTAGGCAAGGCTGAAAAGACTAACCCACCACCCTAGAAAACATAAGTGGAAAGAAACATAAGGGTAATGCTGACCAATGCCAGATGTGTAAACCCCAATATGCATGCTCCCAAGGCCATCCCCAGTATGGAGAACATCGATGTCTGTGCAGTGACAGAAACCTGCTGCAAGCCTCCTGACAGCACACCAGCACTACCAGGTTATACCACATATCATGTGTCATGGCCCCAAAACCTGGAACAAAACATAAAAGGAGGGTGAGTATCCATATTCAGCACAGACACCCATACGTCCAGGTAACTGACAATGCACAAGGCATTGGAGTCCACCCATGTGCAACTAACTGTAGGCAAGACTGCTGTACAGTCTGTAGCATGCTACAGACCACACTCTCACACACAGGAACCCCACCCAGCTGTCCTGAAGACACTGGACAGTATGAATGTCCCACCAAATACCAAACAAGGTACCACAAATTACCACATAGGTGGTAAACTATTATGTATGGAAGGAGTAATCAGGGACCTAGGGACACAAGTGGACAGTAACCTGTTATGTGACACTCACATTGCCAATGTGGCTAGGAAGACTGTCTACATTTGACACCGTATCAGGAAAGGATTCACATCTACGTCAACAGAGGTCATTGTGCCCCTATACTGTTCTCTTATCACACCCATAATCTAGTACAATGCCTCATATGGGATGTACCTTACCTGACACCTGCAGCAGTTAGATAGACCTCAAAGGTACCTCACCAAGAGGATAAAGGATCTCAAATATGTCATATGATGCCTGGCTGTAGACACCCCAGCTGAATGCAGTCACATACTGCCTACACAGAGGCATTGCATGCCTGTTGTAGAAGGCCATGCCCAACACAGGAGTAATGGACATGCTCCACCCCAGAAAACTCAAAGCCATCGGAGCTGTGAGAGTGAGAGATGTCAACCTCAACAAATAATGAAATAGGATGCGCTGGTGGGACAGATACATAATCCAGAGGCTCCCCACACCCTGGACCAGAATCCCACTCCATGTTAGGCAGAGCCCCTCACTGACACTCTTCAACAGGAATCTTGCCAAGTGGATGGATGATTGTAGAGTTACACTGGGGGTCTTCACTGTGTCATGTCCAGACAGAGGCACAGCAAAGCAAATCATAAATGGCCATAATATTCACATAGCAAGGGGTGGCAAAAGCCACACACACTCTGGCTAGGCTAACAAATGCCCTAGGGTGGATAGCCTAGTATGAACCTATGAACCTATGAAGATACAAATTGTACAGGACACTAAGGATAATCCCAAGGCTTTCACAACTGATGGTAGGAACCGTGTTGGGAATTCACAGATATGCTCTGAATCACACAAATATCACAAACACACACACATATTGCCAACATACATCCTGACAGGTGCAGTGCAAACCCCCAGAATGCAGAATATCTATCCCAGCAGACTGCTGGCCCCTGACATTGCAGATGCTGAGGTAACAGCCAGCATCTACAAAGCAAAACACACAGCAGCAATGGTATGAGATGGTGTCCTGGGCTGAGTGCAACATGGACTCCAAGATGAATGGAATGCCAAATCACACTACTGCTCAATGTCAGCCTTACCACAGAATATGTACCCAAAGAGCAGTGTACAACAACAGTGGTCCTTCTCAACAAAGGTGTTGCCTGAATGGATACTGAAAACTACTACCCCAGAATCCTGAGAAGCTCGGTCTGCACAGCTATGGAAAGAATCAGCATGTACCACAGACATAAAGATATTGGGGACCTAGTAAGTGGCGGCTGGTGACTTCAAATCACAGGGGGGCTGCAGGAGACGCTGAATGGGCGGGGTCAAAGGGAAGGGGTGTGGTCAACCATAAAGGGGAGGAGCTATGCACAAAACCACAAAAAAACTAACTTTAATTAAATACGCTGCCCTGGGTGGCAAACCATCATTATGAAAGTCCAATCAAGACAAAAATAAGTGTAGAAGAATAAAAATATTTCAATGCATTGGCTGCATGACAGCTTACTTAATATCTAGATGGAAACAAAAGGTTGTGAGGCATGAAAAAATAAATTACTTTTTAAATACATTACTGGAATGCCAGTCAAAATCAAGTATAAGAAAAACCAGAAGCACTCAACTCAAACTACTTCTCCTTGCACTGCAGTTCTAATTATAATATATTCAGCTTTATTAAAGTACCAAGCAACATGCTGAAAGTAGAAATCTATGTGATGCCCCACTTGTAAAAATGTTTCTTATCCAAAAAGACCTGCTGCCTGACAACGTTTCATGGGGAAAACATGATAAAAGTAAAAATGAAAAGCAAACAAGAAACAAGCTCAAGATACATTGCTTAAAGGATTACTGTACAGGTTATGGACCACACATGATTGGCATTCTGTTTAGTTTACGGGTAAAGCCTGTAGAGATGACTGGAAGTCTCCAACAAGTGTAATGAGCTTTTAAAATAATGGAATCCTGTCCTTTAATACCCAAGGCTTATACATTATCTAGTCAAGTATTCTCTGCATGGCAACAACAGAAAGGCTTTCAATGTTGGCAATTCTTTAACAGTATGCTTATTAAAGCTTACTTGCATCTTCGATGTCAGACAAGCTTACCTTATGGTCATTAAAGCATTGCTACTTAAACACAGAGCAACAGGCACTTTGAGTAATAAGCATAAATCAACAGTACAAAAATATGACAGAAACCAGACCATTCTGCAAAATCAAGGACAGATGAAAAGCCACTGTAGTACTTATGCAGTGTGTCCTCCCCATCAAGGTAGATACAACTACTCCTTGCCTTGCTTGGACACATCCAGAGTCACTACATGGGGAGTGGGGTGCAACAAGCATGTCACAATTTGAAATCTCTCTGGCTGACTGTGATGGCCCTGACACATTTGTCATACCTCTCAACTTCAAGAGCAAGAAATCTGGACAAAGCCATACACAGAAGTGGGACAAAGGCACAACAAGAAGGACAATTTTTAAATATTGCTCTAATAAACTTAGAAAGATAATAGAATGGGTCTTGCATTAGTATGAATTTTCTGAAGGGTATAAAATCTGAAACTCAAATGTCTGTCATTTTCTAACTTCAGTCTTTAGTGATTTGTCACTAATTTGCCAAAAACACAATTTTATGAAAATGGACCAAAAATGTGATGCAAAAATATAAAATAGACACACAATACAGCTTCTACCTGTCAAAGAAGGGACACTTTAATATTAGTACTGCTATCTTGAGCAGCTGACAAAATAAAAGAATCTACATGCATTTCAAGTAATCTAAAACTTTGATTATTACAGTTATTTCTTAATTGTAAACCCTCCATGTTTTCTTCCAAAATTGCTATTTTGCGGAGGGATTATTAGGGGGAAGAGCAACATTTTGAGCCAAAAATTGGGGACAGTTGAGAGGTTGGCTATGCCTAATTCTATAAAGCAATTTATTTGCATGTACCTCTCAACCTGTTAATGCAGTAAATCTGAACAAGGCCAAATATATTGGGGGCACATATAAACAGTACTAAAAATTGCTCTTGTATAAATTGAGACAGTTGATAGAACGGCTCTTACTTTAACATGCATTTTTATGAAGGTTATGAAGTCTGAAACTTATTATTTAGTGACTTCTGGCAAATCATTTAGGAATTAAAACTACAAATTTTATGAACAACAAACCAAAAATAAGAAGCAAAAATCTATTCATTCTTTGAAAATCTGGACAGTTGGGAGGTATAGTTCAGCTGGGCCTGTCTGAGTTTGCTGCCCTTCCCCTGACAAAATAATGGTTGAACTGGAGCCTCTGCAGCCATTCCAATTAACCATTACTTGGCTATTTCACTCCATTTACCATAAACACTAATGTGCATACTGCTTTACTTCAATGATTGGACTTCATTTGAAAGTTTTATTTTGTATTTTACAGCACAAACATTAAGTAATCTGTTAAACAAAGCAATGCAGTCTCACAATGAAAACTTAGCATTAAAACTTCTCTGCCCTTGAAACTCACATTCATTGAAACAGCATTGAAACCCACATTCAAAGAAAATACATTTTGCCAGTGGCAGATAAAGATTAATTTTGGGCTGTTTTCGAATCATATGCCACTTGCATATGAAACATACATGTGCTCTTTGATACACCTTCCTCATTGTACTAAAAATTATATTCCTTGTACAATACAGTACACTTGTTAGAGGGTGTTTTAAATTTGTTTTGAACATTTTTCCAGTAAGCAATGAAACAAAACATATGCACCCATAATGGCAAAACTGCCCAGTTGAGAACATTTATCATAAAAAGTCTACTCAGACTTCCACAGTCCACCATTATTAGTAAATATACACAATTCTACAGTCCACCATTATTAGTAAATATGCACAATTCCACAGTCCACCATTATTAGTAAATATGCACAATTCTACAGTCCACCATTATCAGTAAATATGCACAATTCTACAGTGCACCTTTATCAGTAAATATGCACAATTCTACAGTCCATATTCAGTGAATTCAGTTCTTGCCATAGCTGTCAACCTTAGCACAAAACCTGGACGAAGCCAATAATGGGGAATACAGTCCCAAAAATAGGGACAAATTTAAAATATTCATCTTATAAACTTAGAAAATTGCTAGAAAAAGGTTGTGCTACTATGTATTCTGAAGAACATGAAGTTTGAAATTCAAATGCGGTCAATTCTACTGCGGACAGAACAAAAACAATTTTCAGCAGAGGCGAGGGATTAATACTGCAGACACGTCTTTGTAAAATGGCAGGGCATCAGAGCAAATCCACACAAACACAGGCAGGAGATGCAGACTCCAAACAGAAGCCACCCCAACCAAGAATCAAACCAGAAAACCTATAGCTGTGAGGCAACAATACTACCACTGCACCATCAAATCTGCAAGGAATTAAACATTCAGAAACCTGAAGTCTGAAATTCAAATGCCTGTCAATTTTACTGCGGACAGAACAAAACAATTTTCAGCAGAGATGCAGGGATTAATACTGCAGACACGTCTTTGCAAAATGGCAGGGCACCAGAGCAAATCCACACAAATACAGGGAGGAGATGCAGACAGAAGCCACCCCAACCAAGAATCAAACCAGAAAACCTATAGTTGTGAGGTAACAATACTATCACTGCACCATCAATTATACAAGGAATTAAACATTCAGAAACCTGAAGTCTGAAATTCAAATGCCTGTCAATTTTACTGCGGACAGAACAAAACAATTTTCAGCAGAGATGCAGGGATTAAAACTGCAGACACATCTTTGTAAAATGGCAGGGCACCAGAGCAAATCCACACAAACACAGGCAGGAGATGCAGACTCCAAACAGAAGCCACCCCAACCAAGAATCAAACCAGAAAACCTATAGCTGTGAGGCAACAATACTACCACCGCACCATCAATTATGCAAGGAATTAAACATTCAGAAACCTGAAGTCTGAAATTCAAATGCCTGTCAATTTTACTGCGGACAGAACAAAACCAATTTTCAGCAGGGATTAAAACTGCAGACACGTCTTTGTAAAATGGCAGGGCACCAGAGCAAATCCACACAAACACATGGAGGAGATGCAGACTCCACACAGAAGCCACCCCAACCAAGAATCAAACCAGAAAACCTATAGCTGTGAGGCAACAATACTACCACTGCACCATCAAATCTGCAAGGAATTAAACATTCAGAAACCTGAAGTCTGAAATTCAAATGCCTGTCAATTTTACTGCGGACAGAACAAAAACAATTTTCAGCAGAGATGCAGGGATTAATACTGCAGACACGTCTTTGCAAAATGGCAGGGCACCAGAGCAAATCCACACAAATACAGGGAGGAGATGCAGACAGAAGCCACCCCAACCAAGAATCAAACCAGAAAACCTATAGTTGTGAGGTAACAATACTATCACTGCACCATCAATTATACAAGGAATTAAACATTCAGAAACCTGAAGTCTGAAATTCAAATGCCTGTCAATTTTACTGCGGACAGAACAAAACAATTTTCAGCAGAGACGAGGGATTAAAACTGCAGACACATCTTTGTAAAATGGCAGGGCACCAGAGCAAATCCACACAAACACAGGCAGGAGATGCAGACTCCAAACAGAAGCCACCCCAACCAAGAATCAAACCAGAAAACCTATAGCTGTGAGGCAACAATACTACCACCGCACCATCAATTATGCAAGGAATTAAACATTCAGAAACCTGAAGTCTGAAATTCAAATGCCTGTCAATTTTACTGCGGACAGAACAAAACCAATTTTCAGCAGGGATTAAAACTGCAGACACGTCTTTGTAAAATGGCAGGGCACCAGAGCAAATCCACACAAACACATGGAGGAGATGCAGACTCCACACAGAAGCCACCCCAACCAAGAATCAAACCAGAAAACCTATAGCTGTGAGGCAACAATACTACCACTGCACCATCAAATCTGCAAGGAATTAAACATTCAGAAACCTGAAGTCTGAAATTCAAATGCCTGTCAATTTTACTGCGGACAGAACAAAACAATTTTCAGCAGAGATGCAGGGATTAATACTGCAGACACGTCTTTGTAAAATGGCAGGGCACCAGAGCAAATCCACACAAATACAGGGAGGAGATGCAGACAGAAGCCACCCCAACCAAGAATCAAACCAGAAAACCTATAGTTGTGAGGTAACAATACTATCACTGCACCATCAATTATACAAGGAGTTAAACATTCAGAAACCTGAAGTCTGAAATTCAAATGCCTGTCAATTTTACTGCGGACAGAACAAAACAATTTTCAGCAGAGACGAGGGATTAAAACTGCAGACACATCTTTGTAAAATGGCAGGGCACCAGAGCAAATCCACACAAACACAGGCAGGAGATGCAGACTCCAAACAGAAGCCACCCCAACCAAGAATCAAACCAGAAAACCTATAGCTGTGAGGCAACAATACTACCACCGCACCATCAATTATGCAAGGAATTAAACATTCAGAAACCTGAAGTCTGAAATTCAAATGCCTGTCAATTTTACTGCGGACAGAACAAAACCAATTTTCAGCAGGGATTAAAACTGCAGACACGTCTTTGTAAAATGGCAGGGCACCAGAGCAAATCCACACAAACACATGGAGGAGATGCAGACTCCACACAGAAGCCACCCCAACCAAGAATCAAACCAGAAAACCTATAGCTGTGAGGCAACAATACTACCACTGCACCATCAAATACGCAAGGAATTAAACATTCAGAAACCCTTAAGTCTGAAATTCAAATGCCTATCAATTTTATTTAACATTTTTAATCAGGACAGTCTGACTTGGAACAAATAAACAAATTTTCAGCAGAGGCCCAGGAAGAAATAATGCAGACATGTCTTTGTAACATGGGAGGGCACAAAAGCAAACCCACACAAACACAGGGAGAAGATACAGACCCCACAAAGAAGGAACCCCAGCCAAGAATCAAACCCAAGAACCTGCAGCTGTGAGGCAACAATGCTACTACTACACCATCAAATATCAAGCATTGCAACATTTACAAACCACAGATATTATGAGGAACAGATCAGATCGAATATGAGGTAAAAATCTGAAATTTTTTTACAAATGGTGGTGGGTAGGGAACTCAAGTCTTTAACACCTGCATACAGGGTACAGGGTTCAAGCCTGAGGCATTCCCTACCACACCACCATAAGCACCTGGGGCATTTTCACACACATAAGCACCTGGGGCATTTTCACACACACACACACACACACACACACTCCAGTCAAGCACCATACACATACACAAACTCCAGTCAAGCACCATACACGTACACAAACTCCAGTAAAGCACAAGCACCATACACAAAGAAAAAGCACAAACTCAATAAACATTGTAAATTAAAAGGCACCTTACCTGAATGAATACATCCAGAGTTAACGTCTGTACATACATCCTTCCCGTGCAATACTGAAGACCCGCGAGATCCCAATGCTCCTTCCCGACGCCGACGAGATCCCTAAGGCTCTGTCCCGAGTCCCTGCTGCTCCTCTTGCAGTCCGGACGCGTCCCATAAAAGTGCACAGACGCTCCTTGTGTCCCCCTATGGGGACGGCCGGGCTGCCTTGAGCATGCGCATAGACCGATAAGTCGGGACTCGGTCTATGCGCGAAGTCTGCGAATTTTAAAAAAATATATTTTTTTATTTTTCATTTTTTTTTCTTTCTTTTTTTATTTTTGAGGGGGCTGCAGTCCGGCAGCCCTATGCCACGAGCCGCCCCTGGGACCTACTGACACCGGACCCTACCCAGTGTGGCTTTCTTAAGTGCAGATCCTGCCCCTAAACATGTTTGACTCAATTGACACAGTCATTAAGGTAATTGATGAGGGCAATGTGGTCCACACAGCGTAGCTGGACCTTGCAAAGGCTTCTATACAATACCCTACGCGTTCATTATAGATAAGCTCACCAGCTTAAATATAAACCCCTATGTCAGTAGAGGGGTTGCAAACCAGACCAAGGACAGAACAGACATGGTCAGACATGCTGCAGCCATGTCAGACTACAAACCAGATATAACTGGCATCCCACAAGGCTTGGTCCTGGGATCTCCCTTGTCTGGTATATATGTCCCATAGGTACAGGCAAACATGGAAGGACTGTGTCTGAACATGTTTGCAGAGGACTACAAACTGCTCACCATATATGATCCACCAGCTGACACAAGCATCCCACAAAGGGCCACATAGAAACAGACAACTGGTGCCATAGCCATGTCAGCAAGCTAATTGCAGAAAAGTGTATAGTCAACCCCCGTGGATATACAGTAAGTGCCCACCAATTACCACATAGGTGTTAACCCATTATGTAGTTAACATGTAATGAGAGACCTGGGGACACAAGGTGATAGATATCCTGCATTGGACAAACATGTGCTGTAGTGTTTACAGAAACATACCATATACCCACCTAATCATGAAGGTTGTCAGATCTAGATAAGGGGAGGTCATTGTAGCTCTGCAGTCATCCTTCATCAGCGGTACAATTGACTACAATAGCCCCTGTGGGATGTACCTCAGCAGACACCTCCATCAACCGTAAAGTCCCCAACAGTACCTCACCAGGAGTATCAAAGAGCTTGCACAGATGCCATGTGTTGCCTGTGTTGCTGGTATCAATAAACATGCTGCACCTTGTATAATCTGAATGGCAGTGAGCTATGCACATGAGAGACCTGAACCCCAGCACTGACTTACATAGGACAAGCTGTACTGCATGATCCATAACACAGAAGCCACCCCCACCCATGAGTGAACTCCCAGTACAGGCTACCCATAGAGTCACTTATCAATTTTCCTCAATAGGAATCTTGATGAGTGGATGGGAGATGGTAGCTTTATCCTGGGTATCACTGTCATGTCACAGGTAGACAGTGGCACAGTATACTAACCATGACATATGTCATGGCAAACTCCACTTATAATGTGTGTTGAAGGGCAAACACACTCTCCAACTAGCATTAGACATGGACTAGGGCACATCGCTAGTGTTTGCAAATGTACACCTATGTTGTGGAATACACTACCAATGTTGGACAAGCCTGGTTTAAGTAGTTCATATCTGAACAGAATGCAACATGGTCAGATGTACACAACTGGCCCCTAACCAGGCTGTTGTGCTCACTATCGAAATGTAAAGCAGTGATAGCACTAAAGCCCAGGATACTGTCCACCACAGTCAAAGTACTACCAGTACACTATACAGTACTACAGTGTTAGGTCAGTGTGAAAGGATGTTGACAACTGTATGCAAAGTATCCCATGCAAACGCTGCAGGCACATTATAATCCTGTTGTGTTCACACACAAAGCAGTTGTACAGTAACTACACAACATGACACACAACACACAACCATAAACGGGTGATATTTGTTGAAGTTCACACTCATCCACAAATGTGGTGGCCTGCAGAGTTCAACATATGGAATGCTCACACTGGGCGTGCTCACACACTTTGATAAATGAGACATATGTCAGACAACATGCCATGGGAAGGCTGAACTGGGCATGCTCACACACTTAGGCCAAATCTCAGTTTAGCAGTTGGACACACATATCTGGTATTTTTACGTGTTATTCCAGGAACCAACCACATTACAGCAGTCTGCCCAGTGCACACAGTTAAATGACTACAGAGACATACGTGATATAGTGGATCCCTCCCATATGCAAACATCTTCCACAGATGCACAAGTTGTTCATACAAACAGGGAATGCTATGGCAATAAAGATGTGCAAACAGTCTATCAGCAACAAATAATGTGCATTTGACAATTAAACATATGGGTGTAGAGGTCAACACTAGGCTGTTTGCCCTAGGGAATGACAGCTTAGCCAGAGTGTGCTTGGCGTCTGCCTCCCCACAGGATGCACATTCCCCTTTCTAAACACCGATGATGTCAGCACCCTATAAGTAGAGCAGGAGAAAAGAAACCTCCCAGTAATGTGAATAGCGCTCTCTGCTAATGCGTCTGTCACAAGTGTCATAATATAGTTAGGTAGGGATTTGAATCCTGCAAATGCACAGTGTGAGTGGGGTGTGTGTGTGCAAGTCTGTGGGAGAGAAATGTCCCTTTTGGCAACTGGGAAAAACACTACAGGATGCACATTCCCCTTTCTAAACACCGATGATGTCAGCACTCTATAAGTATAGCAGGAGAAGAAAAACCTCCCATGAATGCGAATAGCGCGCTCTGCTAATGCGTCCGTCTCAAGTGTCATAACATAGTTAGATAGGGGCCTGAATCCTGCCAATGGCAAGTGTGTGTGTTTGTCTGAGGGGGATTCGTGTGAGGAAAATGTCCCTTTTGGCAACTAGGAGAACAGACTACAGGATGCACATTCCCCTTTCTAAACACCGATGATGTCAGCACTCTATAAGTATAGTAGGAGAAAAAAAACCTCCTCGTAATGCGAATAGCCCACTCCGCTAATGCGTCTGTTTCAAGTATCATAACATAGTTAGGTAGGGGTTTGAATCCTGCAAATGGCAAGTGTGTGTGTTTGGCTGAGGGGGGTTAGTGTGTGTGAAAGAAATGTCCCTTTTGGCAATTAGGAGAACAGACTACAGGATGCACATTTCCCTTTCTAAACACTGATGATGTCAGCACCCTATAAGTACAGCAAGAGAAGGGAAACCTCCCAGTAATGCAAATAGCACACTCTGCTAATGCGTCTGTCTCAAGTGTCATAACATAATTCAGTAGGGGTTTGAATCCTGCAAATAGCAAGTGTGTGTGTTTAGCTGAGGGGGGTTAGTGTGTGTGTGAGGGAAATGTCCCTTTCGGCAACTACGAGAACAGACTATAAGGATGCACATTTCCCTTTCTAAACACTGATGATATCAGCACCCTATAAGTACAGCAAGAGAAGACAAACCTCCTAGTAATGCGAATAGCACACTCTACTAATGTGTCCGTCTCAAGTGGTATAACATAGTCAGATAGGAGTTTGAATCCTGCAAATGGCAAGTGTATGTTTTTGGCTGAGGGGGGTTAGTGTGTGTGAGGGAAATGTCCCTTTTGGCAACTAGGTGAACAGACTACAGGATGCACATTTCCCTTTCTAAACACTGTTCAGCTGAAGGCCATGGCTCTGGCACAAGTTGTCTGTTTCTATGATGCCCCTTTGGAAGATACTTGTGTCAGCTGGAGAGTCGATTATGGTGACCAGTTCGCAGTCATCTGCATATTTGCTCAGCCACAGTCCATCCGTGTTGGCCTGTACCTACAAGAAATATATACCAAACAAGAGAGGTCCCAGGACTGAGCCTTGTGGGATACAACTCGTAACTGGTTTGGAGTCTGGCATGGCTCCAGCAATTCTAACCATGTGGGTTCTGTCCTTGAGCCACTGTGCAATCCATCTAGTGACATAGGGGCTTATATTTAAGCTGGTGAGCTTCTCTAGAATGCCCAAGTGGGGTATTGTTGTGAAGGCTTTTGCGAGGTCCAGGTAGGCTGTGTGAACCACCTTTCCCTCATCAATGGCCTTGGTGACTGTTTCAAAGAAATCAACCAGGTTAAACCTGGTAGTGCTGGTGTGCTCTCAGTAGCCCTGAACTAGGCATCTGTTACTGCACAGATATCGATGTTCTCCATGCCAAGGAGAGTTTCGGGTGCATGCATCTGGAGGTTTAGACTTCTGGCGTTGGGTAGCATTACTCTTAGTTTCTTATCCCTTGTGATACCTATGAAGGTGGGTTTGTCATTTGAGCCTTGCCTAACATAGGCACTATGGGGGCAGCAAGAGCCTTTGCCAATATCTGAAAGCCCAGGGGTGACAGGTGCAGGCCGTCCCTAGCGAAGCAGGTAGTTCAACAGAAGATGAATATGTGAAGGTGTAGTGCCTGTGATTAGTTAGCAGTAGCATATATGACTGCTCACGTGGACACATGCCAGGTAAGTCATATGCACTGTGTCACAGGCAATGTACATGTGAACAGGACAAACAGTGACATCCTGTCAAGTGGGACATGGACATACATATAGTAAGCTATGCAGATGGCACTAGGAGTCCACAGAAGCTCTATAACTATGCATTGCAGGTGTGATCAGTATTCCAGGGTAATTGCAAGCAAACATGCATGCAAACAAAGCTACAGTAAACAGGGCTGCATGTAGTCCATTGTACAACAAACAAGCTGTACCACTTCCAGTAGGTAACACTGCAGATATGCAGGCACTATGCACATGTACATGGAAATACACGGGTCAGATGGCTAGGGTCCAGTCTCAGCGCACACAAGTGTACAGACCATGTACTGTCAGGATGTACAATAACTGGATGGAAACCCATGTGCTCATACCTGCAGTAATACACATGTCAAATAACAGACACTGAGCCTTCACTCAGTGGTTCCATACTTAGTAGGATGTATGCTACCTGGCCTGCCACCACAGTATCCCTGACATATATGGGGACTCTCCCTCCTGTGACAGTTAGTTTTGTGTGTTGGGGCTGTCTAGCATGGTATGAGATGTGAGCATGCAGTGCTAGGGTGCTCCTGTGTGTCCTGTACCAGTCGTGTAGTACTGCACACATATCAACATCCTCAAACATCTGCATTGCAGAGTCCAGTGTGGGCAACATGCCACTTGCAATTTGCATGTCCATCATTGCATATTACTACATTCATTACCTTATCCCCTGTGCTACCTATGTATGTAGCCTTCTGTTGACATCATTACCACCAGTATGCTAACATGTGCAGATGATACACTATGGTACTTACCATGGGTGTAGACAACAGTACATGACAATCACACACTTACTGCATCAGGCATGCTGTGATATACCCACAATTAATTCAGCACACAGTACTGTTAACAACATGATACTATTACTACACATCTATGTGGTCACCCTGTGCATCAGCAACATGTTAACCTGTACCTGCACAGTTGTTGCAGATTGCAGGAGGTGGCACAGTTTCATCATATGCACAGGGTGTGAACTTGGTATGCCTGAGTCAGCCACCGATACCACCGATTGACATGTATGTGTATGTGTGTTGGTGAGGGACAGCAGTAGAAGGTGGGGCAATGTTGATGCAGTGTGTGCGTGTATGCGGTAGCCCTAGGTGTTGTCAATTTGCATGTGTGTATGGATGCACACAGTTCCACCTCATGGCTGCCATATACTGGTGTTTGTGGACAGCCACAGACTGTACTGCCAAGTTATACAGATCAGTGTCTCTGGCCACGGACACGGTACCTGTGCCTTGCAGGGGTGCTACGGACCATATCCGGTACCAACCCAGACTGGGTACTGTCATCAGAAGCAGGTGTTCGTTGACTGGACACAGATCCCTGTCGGGCCTGGCCAGAGCCACGTGCACGTGGTCTCCTGGGGTGGTCTGATGACAGCACAGACCCAGCATTGCTGGGGCTGCTGCTGGCACTACGGGGGCGGCCGCGGCTCTGTTGTCGTCCGCGATGACTGCCAGCTGCTGCTGTTGCTGGCATACGTCCACGTTGATGCCTAAACCACCCACCATCGCCCTGGCTCATGGACATGTAGTTGTGGAACCGATCTAATATGTCCCCACAACGTCTGTCTATGACATCGGTGAAATCACGGATGGCAGCCACAATGTCACGCATACTGTCAGTCATGGCTGTGCGACATGCTGTCAGCTCCCTCAGACCCTGTCTGGTGTACCGTTCCATATGTGACTGTGCCTGCATGACAGCCCGAAACATAGCTGAGGTTGTAAGACCTCTGTGGGCACGTCTGACAGGGGCAGTACGCCCACGGATGCTCCCACGAGAACCCCTGGACATCTGTCTGTGTGGTACCATCTCTGGGCCATGCCCATGGCTGCTGTGTGGGAGGCATGTGCCACAGATACCACATTACCCTGGTCAATGCCCACTGTATGCTGTCCATCACCTAGGGACATTGGTGACAAAGGGTGTATTGGCAGGATAACTGTGCGCATTGATGGGGTCGACAGCTGTGTACTGTCAATCGGCTGACCAATGGCGGACCCTGGCATACCTTCCTGTGCCATTACACAGATGTCATCATTATCAGTACCCACGGCACCTGATTCAGGTTCCCTGCTACATGAGACCAGAGCAGCACCAGAACCTGTGGGAGGGAAACAGGAAACACAGTTTACAATGTTTACACATTACCAGTGATGCACACATGCACACATGCACAGGTGCACAGGTGCACACATGCACAGGTGCACACATGCACACACGCACACATGCACACATGCACAGGTGCACACATGCACACATGCACAGGTGCACACATGCACACATGCACAGGTGCACACATGCACACATGCACAGTTGCACACATGCACACATGCACAGGTGCACACATGCACACATGCACACATGCACAGGTGCACACATGCACAGGTGCACACATGCACACATGCACAGGTGCACACATGCACACATGCACACATGCAGAGGTGCACACATGCACACATGCACACAGTTTCACACAATTGTACAGTACTCAATATGCGTGATATCAACACACAGACACAGACACACCTACATGCATACAAAGAGCACTACTAAGTGAGCCAAATAGTACTATTACTATCAAGACTATTACAGGAATTGTTAATACACACTCACCAGCATGGATAGGCTGCATTGCTGTTATACCAGAGGGACCTGCAGACGTGAAGAAACTAATGTCAGTGGGCACAACTGTGCCATTGTTACTGAGTATGATACAGGTCAGTAGTACAACAGTCGCCTTTCACAGGTCAGCTGCTAATATTGAGGATATCACACTTGCACATTAAATACTATGGTGACAGCTACAAACCAAGGACACACCTCACACATGCATTAACTACCAGTGTACACAACAGTCAACTATACATATGGCATATTACCTGCATGTTCACTGTCTTGCTGCTGTGTGGCTCCAGCCTCCATCATAATGCATGTCTGCTGCTGTTGTTGTTGCTGGCGGACTGGAGCCACTACACTCATGAGTAGTCCCTCCAGTCTGGTGAGTGGGGGATGTGTAGCCACCCCACCACCTGTGGCGACCTGTTGCCTGTGGATATCCGATGCACGCTGACGGACATGTCTGATTAAATCACTGCAGTGATGTCGTACCTGCTCCTATGTCCTATTATGCGTGCCTATGTCATTTACCCGACGGATAAGGTCTTGCCACAGTGCAGCCCTGTCCTGCTGATTCTGGCTGGTGCGGGAAAAGAGTATTGCATAATCCCGCACCAGGCTCTGGTGTAGCTCCTCATCCTCAGCTGTGGAGTAAGTGGGATTCCGCGGGTGGGCCATGTACCTGAGAAAGAAAATAACCTGATATCAGCAATATATGTCAGCAGAATTTGGCACACATACTACACATGCTACTTGACTGTTATGATACAACATATCTCACATATATAGCATCTGTGTCTATTGGTGGATACACATGTAAATGGCCAGGTATCAGTGCTCAGCCAGCAACTGTGCAACAGTACCTGGCACACTCCATACGACATACTACCAAACCCCAGCAGTCAGAACACTGATTCAGTTCAAGAGCACCTCCTCACTCTGGGGGTTTGTATCTAGGTACTGTATGGCCTACATCATCAACTACTGTGAGCTGACCACACACTGATTGCCCTGGATATACATATCCCACCTCCACCACCAGCACAAACGACTATAGTGAATAACATTACAGATGCAAACTTTACACTTTGTAACAGTGACATGGTATCCTTTCAGCCCACTGGGCCAGTGGCAGATACAAACCACAATGCTGACCCCTACACAATTGCTTTCTACAGACATCTCTGAGAATGCATGGATCATGCAATCCCATATATGACCAAGACACTCTCCAAAAGGGACAGCATCCTGTCTGGTGGACCCCAGCCATAGACAGATTGTATTACAGAAGATGGAAGCTACTGCAAGACAGAGCATAATTCCATAAAGGGAGGGCATGTCTGAGCAGCACTAGTAAGGATCTATTTTCCATCATACAAACATCCATGGGCAACTTTGAGAGGGAAATCAAGAGGGACACTACAGATAACCAGAAGGCCTTCTTCAGTTATGTTAGCAACCTGGTCAGGATCCATCCTCTATGCCCATAGTTAGTACACAACAACAAATATTTCACTGACACCACAGATATTGACAACATTGTGGCAGACAGGTTCAGTGCAGGTGTCACCCTGCCCTCTCCCCCAAAATAAGACATAGTTATCCCAGCTGACTGTAACCTCCCTGTCATCACAGATGTCCAGGTGAGAGCCACCCTCAGGACAGCAGAATACACAACATGAATGGGACCTGATGGTATCCCCAGTTGCATGCTACATAAACTCTGACAGGAGCTAAACACACATATAGAAGTGCTATGTAACACTAGCCTGACTACAGGATATGTACCTGTACACTGGCACAGCAGCAGTGGTTCCACTCCACGAAGGAGGCACCTCAACATACCAATACAATACAACACAATACATTACATTACAATACAATACTATACAATATGCTATTGCCCCTGGGACTACAGCAGCGTACTGTTCTGCTACCCTGACCATTGTGACACATGTGGTGTGATGGTACCTGCTGCTGTCACACAGTTACACAGGGTGACTCATATGGCATATTACCCATCTGACTAACATTCAGCAGGGGTATGTGTGACATGTACTCATGGGGAGTCTTGCTTCTTAACACTGTGTGGTTTATTGCAGGGTATGTCTTATCTGTGGGTAGGAACTTTTACCTCCACATGTGCACTCTATTGCAGTGGCACGGACGACACACAGCAGTCATTTAGGTTGTGGATGGTGTGAGGTGTTACTATGGTTGTTGGACATCTGTCATGGGTGTGACTTACATATGTAAATCCGGGAGTGGTAACCTCTATGTGGGTAGTATATGTGTACTCTGTGGTGTTGTCAGTCACTGTGCATTGGTAATGTGTTTGAGTGCATTGTCACAGTGTTGTACATGTCACTGTGTCCTTCTCCATATCTGTAGCTGTCATGTGAGGTCCATACCATGGCATCCATTATGTGGTGTGGAGGGGTACACCGACCTACATGTCCATAGCTGACACACCATGTTCGCTGACACATACCATGTGCAGGTATTCCAGGGATAGTGTGCCACTGTGAATATCATTGGGGCCACTATTGTACACATTTATGACCCTGTTCACCCCTGACACATGCAGTGGTGGGCAGCCAATCACATATCTGGTGGTTACTGGTGTAGGTGATTTGAAATGTGGTATGGTACTCCAGTTTTGACACTGGTGTTCACTCCATGCCTTTGTCACCAGGCACCTGTTGCAATACATCTGTACACATGTGCCTCACTCAGAATTTATATACATCTCTCTCTCTCTCTCTCTCTATATATATATATATATATATATATATATATGTATATAGATATATCTACATGTATATATATATATATATATATATATATATATATATATATATATATATATATGTCTGTATACATATACACATATATATATTGATGTACATATATTGCTATAGATGTGGAGGGGGACACAGAGGGGTGAGAGTGACAGAGGGGTGGGACAGGGTGTGTTGAAGGTCGTCATATACAGTCATACCTGTAGATAGTCAGATCAGTCTGTCTATATATATGTATCTACATATATCTATATCTGTATGTGTGCATTACATATATATGTTTGTACAATATTCTATCTACATCTGTCTATGTATTCCTACATCTCTCTCTCTATGTATGTATACATATATGCATATCATATATATATATATATATATATATATATATATATATATATATATATATATATATATATATATATATATATATATATATATATATATATATATACACATACATATGTTGACATACATATGTATCCATATGATAGACAGGTATATCAACATGTTTGTCTACCATACTGTATACACACACTAACATACTGCTAAACATACATAACTGTGAAACCTACTTTGTACATGGCACTACAACCTACAATCAACCAACACTGATATGTGCACATAGATGCTCTCACATACAAATGTATGTACAGCCTTTACTGATAGTTCCTGTATGTCCCCTGCCCTTTACACATCTTCATATACATATGGATACAGACCAATGACACATATGGAGGGTTCACAGTATGTAGACCTTTATAGTATTACTTTACATTACCTGTGTTTGTCACAGCTGCTTGTGTTGCCGTCTGGTTCTCTGTCCTGCTGCTCCACTTCCCAGTTGTCAGCTTTCAGGTGGCTGTTGCTGAACAATTTGTTTGTGTCTGCTTAATTGCAATTTTCTCTGTCTCTGTATCTGTCTCTCTCTCTCTGTCTGTCTGTCTCTCACGTCCTTCTCAGGGTGCAATGAAAGTATTGCATGTGTGGACTGGGAGTACAGCATACTTTTGTAGGTATCTGCTTATGCCCATGTGATGGCCTCTGCACCAGTTGTTAGCCAACATTTGCTAATTGCATGCAGCCAGTTGTGTACTGATTGCAGTTCTCACTGTGATTTCAGAACAGTGCTATAAAAAGGTATGTGAGATAGGCGTAGCCCTTTCAGATTTTAAGGGCAGGGACCATGCTGTTATGCTGTGGACAATGTTCTGTGAGTGTAAAGGTTGGAATCTCTCTCATATTTCCAGGTGTGTTGTAGATTAACATTCCTCCATTCATTTCTCCAGTTTCCTGTACTAACTGTGTATGTACACTGACACCTACAACTACTACTACTGTTAATGTGTGTGTGTGTGTGCTTTCCTTTCACTTTTGCTTGCACTTTGTTGCTAAGGCTTCAATATTTGCCCTTTACAGTCACTACTTGTATGCCTGCTAGGTGTCCTGACTGTAGTGTGCTGCTGTAGCTTTCCTATTTTCCATGTACATTCACACCTTGGAATGCTTGCTATATCTGCTAGGGTGTTACAGCATGCAGTGTGGTCTGGCCATGGTGTGGGCCTTGACATCTATTAGGGTATTTGAGTATGCTGCTGAGCAGGCCCCAGAGACTTTCACGTTCATCTGTTATCTGCCTCATGGAATGGTACATATCAGTGGGGTACACCCATTAAAATGTCTGGTATGCTGCAGTTGTGACTGTGGGTTAGCATGAGCATATGTATTACTACACTTTTTCTGCCATGCAAGTGGTCAATACTTTCAGGACTCCATAGTTACCATTGCATGTGTTACACCTTTCTGCCTACTGTTTGTACATTTCACATGGAGTCTGTGGGGCATCCCTGTAAGTCATTCACTGTTGCTATGTCTAGGCTCTTAACTATTCAAATATGGTGGTGTCAGACCCGTCATGTGTACAGATATTTGCAGGTTGTCCACATTTCTGCCTCATATTTTGGTCAATATCTCATGCACACCTTTTTCTGGCAAATCACTCTGGGCTCAAGCCAGAATATGGTGACAAACATTCAAGTTTCAGACTTCATACCCTTCCAAACATCCCACAAAATGCAGACCCTGTTACTCTCTGAACTGTCTGCGTTTGTTGTAACATTATTTGTAATGTGTCCCTGGTTTTGGGCCTTTGCTCCACATATTTTATTACTTGGTCCAGATGTGTTCCTGTAAGAGGTTGTGGGGTATGGGCAGTGATTATCCTGCTGTGAGTATGTGTGTGGCTTGCAAGGTGCTATAGTGACATTATTACCTACTAGCTACCAACTAGCATGGCTGTTTCTGTTCACACACTACTATTATGGAAATCCACTAGTTTTGATAGTAATTCTAAATGGCATGCTTTGTGTACTACACATCTATATTCCCTTTACATTCATTCCTACTATTACATGATATATTTATTTTAGCACAATGTTCTTGTATAAGAGTCATGGCTTAGTAGTAAGTCATGCAGACTACTGTTTCCAAGGTCCTGGGTTCGGGACTTCCAGTGGGATTTTATTTTGCTTCTGAACTGACTACAAGACCTGTCAATCAAAGTGACTAAGGCACTTTTAAGCAGTTGTAACCGGGTTAGCGCTGGTTTGCGCGGAGCTCACGCATGCGCACTGGCGTTTAGCTCCGCGCACACAAGCGCACACCTGCTTACAACCGCTTAAACGTGCTTACTCTTGCACACACCCGCACTATTTTCTTTGAAAGAAATGAAAATGGGGAGACAGGAAAGTAGTGAAAAAGGGGTCACAAAGAGGGTAAGACAGTAGGGAAACAAGCTTGGGATGTGCAGGAGGGATGTAGGTAAGGCCCATAGCTGCCCATTTCTTCATCAGCAACAGCTGTGCATATGTATGTATGTAATTTGGTGTGACATTTGAAACCTTCCACACCTGAGAGAGGTGTCAGGACAACAATAATACTTGTTGTACAGCCAATTGTAATTGATAGGTTCCATGTCCAGCAGACATGTGTGCGAAATGGGCAGCTATGTATGGGGCGTAATTTTTTTGTGGGTACAGAGTGCCCTTTTTTTTCAGGTGAGAGTGGTATGTCAGGTGAAGGAAGTCGGTACAGCTGGGGAGGTAGGTTGGGTAGGTAAACAGACAAGACAAACAAGACGCATACAGGGGTGGTGTATGACACGTGTGGGGGGGTTACACAATTCACGGGGACGGAGGTTTGGATATCCAGAGCCCATGAGCCCACAGATGGCAACAGTGGAACTGATATCCCCACCCATAGGCAGTTGCCACTGTTCCTTCACTAACCAGGACGGGGCTGTGCTGGGGGCTGTGTAGGCGGGGCAACAGGCATGCCCGTTAGTTGCGCCACCCGTGCCTCGAGCTGGCGTAGGGGCTTGAGAACAGAGTCCCGAATCTCCCTACGCACCACAGTCCGGACGCTACGGAGGGTGAGTGGTGGTTCTCCTCCGGCCACACTTGCAGAGGGGGTGAGCCCCATCCTGCAGCGCTTCCACCTGCAGGTGGCACAGGGCCACCGGAGGAGGGTCCGGACTCGGCACTAGTGCCAGGTGCACTCGCCAGCTGAGGTGGGAGAGGTGGGTCCGCTGGAACCCGCCTTCCTGTCGCCCTATGTTTTGCATTATGTCATGACAGTTTGGGTTAGTGACATATAATACCATTCACAATTAGTTGTAACAGCATGCATTAGTATTCCCATTAACCAAACACCCAGATATTCACACCATTGAACAGCATGCATAATACATGCATAATTTGAACAGAAATACACAGTCCAACAACATGCAGGGTTAATTGATGGCAACAGGCCATCAGGTGTGGATGTATGAACAGGGCAGATGCATCAACGGACATGCAAATATATATGACCCAACAGGACAAACGTCCAGGGGTGTTAATTGTGATTGCACATACCATTTTCACGTGGAATGGGTTATATGTGGTTATAGGGTGGGGTAAAGAAAGTAATATTAACACCTTTGAATAACAATACATATGGTGTACATTTCTAATAGCTACAGTTATATACACACTACTGTTCTAACTACAGTTTCCTATATGATAACTATTTCAACTTGGTGATAGGACTGTTACTGCAACATCAATATACATTTTATTGTTCTTCATACACATTCATATCTAGCTTTGTTCAGCTACATCATCCTGCTACATTTGCTTTATATAGCTGTAGACAAGTGTGGATGTTTGGTATATCAGACAATCATCCTATCTGCATATTGCAGACTGAGAGCAACATATCCAGATTTTGGGATACACATTCCAGATGCAGCAACACTTTGAACAGATTTCGCTGTTTGGTTTTGAATCTCACATGCATTTCATTCTGTCTTGACTGCAGTATACTTTATTCAGGGGTTATTACTACTGTATTGCTGGATTCATGACACTTTCTCACACTCTCTCACTTGCTTTCATTTTACTATTCAGGATGGTACTTACTTCTAGGCTTTATTGACATGTTTTACCTGTAGTTATTACAATCCTTTCCAGCAGTCTCACTTCTGTCATGTTTCAGTATTTCCACAGGGATATATTTCACACATGTGATTTCATCATCTTCTGCAGCTATACTTTTCAGCCTGCTGCAGGTTGTGTACTATTTTCTTACAGGTAGGGCATTTTATTTCAGAATATATGTCAGACAGTTTCATTTTTCGGTTTAACTTACAGGCTGAAACACACTTTTGTAATCAAGCAATACTTGCAGACACTTTCACACTGTTACTTGCAGATTTTATTCCTTACTGACTACACTGCACTCTTTTGCTGACTGTCATACTTTTATATTTCTTTACAGTTACTGGTAGTGGATTACTGACCTGCCTGGTGGCGCAACCGCACCAGCCTATCGCCATAGGCTCTGCGGTTCGCAGAACGGACACCTGCAGCTGTAATATAAATGAAGTAATATTGGAATACACATCTCCATAATATCAGCTAGTTTAATTTCTTACATACATAATTAAATGTTACTTACTCAGTAGTGGGGCGTTGGGTGTTTGCCGGGCCTCCTGGATCCAAAGGTTCAGTTGGTCCTGCTTGCGTCTCTTCAGGTCCGCATGGTGGTGACGGACCTGCTCACCAGTCCTTGGAATCCCTGTGGCACTGGTGAGATCATGAGCCAACCGGTCCCACGCCTCGGCCATGTATGCTCCCCAGAGGACCTGGCCCTGCATGAGTTGGGCCTCATGATTGTGGACTAGGAGCCAGACCATGTACCTGGACTCCTCAACACCCCACCTCTGTGCTCGAAAGCAACTACCCTCTCCTACTCCTGTCATTCTGCCTGCAGGTCAGTTCTACAATTGTTTATGTTGTGTATTCCTGCCTATGGGGCTTATATAGTCCGGTGTTCCCGCACATATCTGTGATTGGCCATTTTGGAATTGTATCAACTTCAGTAAACCTGCATTGTCATGCTCTAGTTTGTATTCATTCCTATATATTAGCTATTATTGCATTTAAAGGTACTGCTGTCATGGCTTAGTGGTTCTGTACCTTGACTATGGTGTATAGTATCATGGGTTCCAACCTGGCCACTGCTTTTTATTTTTCATGACTGTCTAGACATGCTGAGGGGTGTGTCTGTGTAAAGGCAGTTTTTATACGGCTTGCTCAACGTTGCCCGTCGGTTAGCTTGTTTGCACGGTGCGCAGCTCCGCGCAAACGGGGTACGCTGCTTTAAGCCTCATTTGGCTATTGGAATGCATATTACGCTCAGCTCAGTTAGGGGCACATAGATTTAGCATGTTAGACCACTGCCCAACTACGGGCACTCATTTTGCACCAGTTAAACCACTGCTCATCTACGGGCAGATGCACTCACTCTGTTAAACTGTAGCTCAGCTATGAGCACATCTGGCATTTTTTATTCTTTTGTTACCTCACATTTCTTCAATATAAATGGGCTATTTCATTACATTTTACATAAATTGTGGTTTTATGTGTACATATTTGTCAGGGACTTGTTTCCTGCTTATTTTGCAAAAAAAAAAAATGGTGTTGTGGGGGCTCGAACCATGACTGCCTGCTCTTCAGCCAACATCTTTACCGCTACGCTATTGCTTCTTGGCTTATTTTGCATATTTAGTTCTTATATGCTTTCCCACTGACTGCTAACTGTAGCTGCACTACGGGCACGTCCGTGCAAACGAGCGCACTCACGGTTAAACATCTTTACAATTTAAAAAAATATATAACATGTTCATTTATATATTTTATGTTCATAGTCTGTGGGGGCATGTGTTGTGTTCTGTTTATTCACATTTCCGTGGACTCTGTTCTGGGTGTTTACTTTGGGCACTTTTACACTTCTGGGGGCGTGTCCGCTTGCAGGGCTCGGCCTACGGACACGCCCCCTACTGTCTTACACGGACCGTGTTAGACTTAGGTGTGATTCAGCATGCTCTCATGAATATGCAAAGCATGCTGACATCACTCAGTTTAACTGCAGCCTCCGTGTAAGAGTTATAACTCTTACACGGAGGCTTCGTGAATCCTTGCCACTATATTTTCTGTGTATTTTCTTAAACACTTTTAGTGTCCGCAGCAGTAAAAAGTATCTTACAAATTAAGTAGGATAATGCAAAGTTGTGGTGTGTACTTTTGTGTTCTCTTCTTTGATGCTTACATTTTATTTGTATCAATAGGTCATAAGGGAGAGTATTAGGGAAGACACATGATGAATTTTTTCTTATTAAGCAAGGAACACTATAAATAATGTGGCAGAGGTACAGCTTATAGCCTAGACTGATGTGCCAGAAAGCTCTGTGTCGGGGAGGGGTGTAGTTTGATGCTTACTGGAAGTACTGTGATGTTTTTGTACATGAATTTGTCAGTAGACATTTTCTTGTATAGGTGTTGTCCTTGGTTTCTAGGTATAGTTGAGGCAGCAATTTATTCAGTTAGTAGCCTGTGTGGTGGTCTATGTTGGTTATTATTCCCCCATACTTCAGTGGGAAATTTCTTTCTGTCCAGGCATCCTAACTCCTTGATTATCTGATTGGCTTGGTAGTGCATCAAAGGACATGATTTTTTTTTAATTTTATTTTATTTTACATTTGTTGACCGGGCTAGTCTAACTGGATATATGTCCATTTTCATAAGAGGCCCGGGGAGAAAAGCTCCAAGTTTTAATACATAGTAAAAAAATAAGTCTACATAAAAGTTAAGACAGTCAAATCAATAAACAGAAAAAAACTAAAAAAGATA
This sequence comes from Protopterus annectens, assembly GCF_019279795.1. NCBI lineage: Eukaryota > Metazoa > Chordata > Ceratodontiformes > Protopteridae > Protopterus > Protopterus annectens. Next base: position 802,096,151 of record NC_056726.1, read on the forward strand.
AAATATATACTTTTTGTTTTTTTTTTTTTAGATGAGCAGAAGAACAATATTTTAAAGGTAGCTTAGAATAAAAGAAGGATAAAGTGAGAAAGAGGTGGGGTAAAGATAGGAAAGGTATCAGAGATATAATAGGATGAGTAGAGGATTAGATTATTTTCATCTTTCATGTGGGTATTGTGCTGTTCAATGATACTTGTAAAAGCTGTTCAAATGCAGAGCCAAGGTAGCTAAAGGTATGCTTTTCACTCTAATTGTGAATGCTTCATTAAGATAATACAACTTGCATAGGTGTGAAGCTGCCAAGCTATCAGAGGGTTACCCTCAGACCTGGGTATGTTCACATATAAAACTGCATGTAAATATTGTTTTTTTAGCTCTCTTTTCTAACACACAGTTTGACAATTCAGTAGATAGCTTTATCGGATCATGCTCCAATCTCCCTAATTTTTAAATCAGAGAATTAGAAGGTAGAGGGTAGCATTGGGCCCATTATCAGTGGAGGCATCCTAAGATAAGGAATTACTAAGGATTATTATGTTAGTTGCCTTTTCACAGAAAAAAAACAACATGAGTTTTCCACTTCCAGAGATTAGAGTGAAGGCTGTAAGGTGGCCATCCAGGGGGATCTGCTGCAGTAGGAGGGTTTGAGGAAAAACTGAAAATGGGTGTGGTAGAAGAAGAAAAAAGCTGGGAGTTAAGACCACTTCAAGAGCAACTTGTGATTGAACAGGACAATACCCACATGAAAGATTGAGAAATGCTGTCAAAACTTGAAATTAATATGTTGGACATCGTGAAGGTAAAAGTGGAAATTGTATAGAAAGGGCAATTTTGTTGGCTTAATAGGGAAGGAACCCCAAGTGCACCACATGGCTTTTTAATCAATTAGCTGACAGATGTGTAATATCTCAGATAAGAAATACTGATGATGGTTCACTATTAACTGGGGAGAAGACACTTAAGGATGCTTTTAGGCTATTTTATAACAATCCCAAGACTAGGCACCTACAGCAGCTGGAGTGACAGCAGAGATTCCTCACAAAGAAAATACAGAGTATAAACATGTCCTATGTGGATAAACTAAAAGCCCTATCCCTTTACTCTGTCTCCTACTGACTATTAAAGGGTTACCCATGCCTGATGTACAAGGCACTCACAAATCCAGAACACAACAGAGTCATCAAATGTATGTTGCCTATATTAAAAGAATGTATCACTGGGGATTGCATAGTATATGTTTATGAAGTGGTCTATATAGTCTTTCGGCTTTTCCCAGTTAGGGGTCGCCACAGCAGAACTCCGGTCCGCTCATGATTAGCAGTGGATTTTTACGGTGCTGAGTTGCCAGCCCGATGCCCAACTTTTAACAAAGGCACGCCCATTCATGCTCGCACCTACCTGCATGTCTTTAGCGTCACTTGACCACAGGGAGGACATGCAGACTTCACACAGAAGGCATTCCAGCCGATAATCGAATGGGAGAACCTCTTGCTGTGAGGCGACAACGCTAACCACTGCACCACCGCGGCCCTACATGAAGTGGTCTATATGATACTACAGAATTCTTTCCAGTTGTTAGCATTTGGCTTGGAAGACGTGTGCAAATCGAAAGGAACATCAACCAAAGGTGTTCCAGAAGCTGCATTAGTAATGAATGCAGTCGTAACAAAATATAAAGGGCACATGCAAGAGGGGAAAATGAGAATTTATTACAAGAGTAAGCATGTTTTCATTGCTAACATATGTAGATAATGTGAGTTTAACTACAAAACATTAAGAAGAACGAATCAATTAATGGGCCGGATTTACAAAACCTCCGTGTAAGACTTAATATGTCTTACTCGGAGGCTGCAGTTGAACTGTATGATGTCAGCATGCCATGCATATTCATGAGGGCATGCTGAATCATACCCTAGGCTAACACGGTCCGTGTAGGTAAGTAGGGAGCATGTCCGAATGCTGAGTACTGCAAAGGGACACGCCCCCAGAAGAGTCAGAGGCCTGAAAGTAAACACCCATGAGCGAGTCCTTAGAAATGTCAAGGAACACAACACCACACATCCCCAGAGACAAAACCCTACTGAAAAATGTGTAAACCGTAAAAATAGCAGTTTATTTTTTTTTTTTATAATTTCAAAAATGTTTGCCCGCAATTGCACTCATTTGCGAGAGTATGCCCTTTGCTCAGCCACAGTTAGCAGATATGATATTGAAAAGCATATAAGATCTACATATGCAAATTAAGCTAAGTAGCAATAGCATAGCGGTAGAGACGTTGGCCAAAGAGGAGGTAGTCACGGTTCGAGCCCCCAGAACATCAGTCACCATTTTTATTTAAATAAGTATGAAACAATCCCCTGACATATATATATATATATATATATATATATATATATAAATATATAACTATAATTTAAGTAAAATGTAATGAAATTGGCCATGTATTTGTGAAGAAATCCGACAGAATAATTTATAAAAAAGGATTATAATTGCCAATAGCTGAGCAATGCTTTAGCAAGCTGAGTATAAGTGCCCGGAGGTGAGCAGCACTTTAACAAGCTTAATATGAGTGCCCGGAGGTGAGCAGCGCTTTAACAAGCTTAATATGAGTACCCGGAGGTGAGCAGCGCTTTAACAAGCGTAATATGAGTGCCCATAGCTCAGCAGTGCTTCACCCAGCGTAATATGAGTGCTCGTAGCTAAATAACGCGTTACCCAGCATAAGCCATTTGTGCAGAGCTGCGCAGCGTGCCAACCAGCTTACCGGCGGGCAACACTGGGCAAGCTGTATCAAAGCCGCCTTTACACAGGCACACCTCCTAGCCTGTCTAGACAGTAGTAGAAAAAAAAAGCAATGCTAAGGGTCGAACCCGGGATACTGTGCACCATAGTCAATGTACTGAACCACTAAGCCATGACAGTGGTATTGAGAAGCACAGTATTAGCATATATATAGGAATGAATGAAAATAGAACCATGACAAAGCAGGTTTGCTTTAAGCTGATAAATATCCAAAATGGCCAATCAGAGATAAGTGCGGGAAAACCAGCATATATAAGTCCCATAGGCGGGAATACACACCATAACTGATTGTGGTACCCATTTGCAGTCAGGATGGCAGGTGCAGGAGAGGGAAATCACTTTAGAGCACAAAGGTGGGGTGTTGAGGAGTCAAAATATATGGTTTGGCTCCTAGTCCATGATCCTGAAGCACAACTCATGCAGAGCCAGTTTCAATGGGGTGCGTACAAGGCAGAGGCATGGAACCGGGTGGCACATGATCTCACCAGTGCCACAGGCATTCCAAGGACTGGTGAACAGGTCTGTCACCACCATGTGGACCTGAAGCGACGTAAGGAGGACCAACTGAACCGTTGGATCCAGGAGGCCCGCCAAATGCCCAATGCCCCACTACTGAGTAAGTATCCATGTAATTATGTATGTAAGAAATGCTATCCTAGCCTATAGTATGGAGAGGTATGTTCCAATATTCCTTCATTTATATTACAGCTGCAGGTGTCCATTCCGTGAATCAGCGAGCCTATGCTGATAGGCTGCTGAGGTTGCGCCACCAGGCAGGTTAGTAATTATTTAGCTGGTATTGTTATAGAATATAAGTGAGACAGATTGTAAAAGAGTTCATTGTTGTAAACCAGTAATAAAGGTGAAATAAGCCTGGAATAAAGATTCTGCTAGTATTGTAAGATTAGATGAGTGATGCAGCCTGGAAAAGAGTGTATTGCAATCCAGTAATAAAGATTAAACAAGTCTCAAATAGAGTTTCCACCTGTATTGTAATATCGGATAACTGCTTCAGCCTGAAAATGAGTTGTAATCAATCAACCTATCTATCAAGGGTAGACAAGTGTTGAATACATCCTTGTAAATTCTGCCATATGAAATAAGTGAGTCAGCTGGAAAGGATTGTTGTAACCCAGTAATAAATGTTAATAAAGCCTAGAATTAAGTACCATTCTGAAATGTAAATATAAAATAAGTGAGAGAGTGTGAGAAAGACAGTTTGAAGCTACCAAGAAAGCTGTAATAAGTCTGGAATAAAGGTATACTGCAGTCACTACATAATATTATGTTGCTGTACCCTTGCATTATGGAGATAGTATGGTTGTATGAAATGCTGAACATCCACAGTTGTCTAGACCCATATAAATCAAATGTAGCAGGATGTTGTACCTGAACACAGCCAGATATGAACATATATGAATAAAAATGGAATGTATATTAATGTAGCAGTAACATCCCAATCCCCAACATTCCTAAGGTTACATACAGGAAACTGTACTAATACATGTAGGGGATATATATCTGCATCTACTAGGAATGTACAGTATATGTATTGGTAGTGTAAGTTGTTAATGTAATATTTCTCCACCCTATCCTATTTTCACAAATTATGCCATTCCACAGCAAACTGAGTATGTATACTCACAATTAATTACCATGGACATTTGTCCTGCTGGTTCATACATATCTGCATGTACGTTGACGCATGTGCCCTGTTCACATATCCAAACCTGATGGCCTGTTGCCCCCGATCAACCCTGCATGCTGTTGGAATGTGCACTGTTGTTCTAAATATGCATGTGTTATGCTTGCTGCTCAATGTTCAGAATTCATGGGTGTTTGGTTAATGGGAATACTGATGCATGCTGTTACAACTAATGTTGAATGGTGTTGTTTGTTACTAACCCAAAATGCCATAAAATACTGCTAAACATAGGACAACAGGGAAGGCGGGTTCCAGCGGACCCACCTCTCCCACCTTAGCTGGCGAGTGCACCTGGAACCAGTGCCCAGGCCGGGACCTCCTCCTCCGGTGGCCCTGTGCCACCTTTGGGTGGAAGCACTGCAGGGGATGGGGCTCATCCCCCCTCTGCAAGCGTGGCCGGAGGAGAGCCCCCACTCACCCTCCATAGGGTCCGGTCTGTGGTGCGTAGTGAGATCAGGCGTTCTGTGACTGATCCCCTACGCTAGCTCAAGGCAAGAGTGGCGCAACTCACGGGTGTGCCTGCCCATCCTATCCAGCCCCCAACACAGCCCCAGCCTGGGCTGTGAAGGCGCAGTGGTAACTGCCCATGGGTGGGGATCTCAGTTCCACTGTTGCCATCTGTGGGCTCATGGGCTCGCGATATCCAAACATCCGTCTCCGTCAATTGTGTTTACCCCCCACATGTGTCATACTCCGCCCCTGTATGCATCTTGTTTGCCTTGTCTGTTAACTTCCCCAACCTACC